>NW_011494951.1:11039000-11056725 GCF_000754665.1 Bison bison bison | reverse complement strand
TTAGAGGCCTATCTGCTCTGATGAAATACAGCTCCAGGGCTGACTCAAGAATGAAGCTAAAGGTATATCTTTCCCAATATAGAATAGCTCACTTTCATCCACTTCCAAATAAGTGGGCACCAGAAGAGGATGTTCAGCACAAGCTCAGAAGTGGGAGCAACTGCTCCAGGTTCTGACAGATTCTGTCTGACTGACAGAAATTTCCACACTAGTTGGCTGATCTCCTTTCCTCTGTATCCCTTCCCCTTCTCCTTGCCCATCACCATCCTCAACCTCAGGTTCCTGAAAGTGAAAGTCACTCAGTCATGTCCGACTCTTTGCAACCCGATGGACTGTAGTCCACGGGACTCTCCAGGCCAGAATACAGGAGTGGGTAGCCTTTCCCTTCTCCAGGGGATCTTTCCAACCCAGGGATTGAACCCAGGTCTCCCTCATTGCAGGTGAATTCTTTACTAGCTGAGTTACAAGGAAAACCCAAGAATACTGGAATAGGCAGTCTGTCTCTCCTCTAACGGATCTTCCCAACCCAGAAATTGAACCTGGGTCTCCTGCATTTGCAGGCAGATTCTCTACCAACTGAGCTATAAGGGAAGCCTGAAAAGATACACCAAAAGGAAACTCAAGAGCTATTCTCAAAGGATGCCTTTGAGGAAGAAAATGAAAAGTCACTAGTAAAATACCAGAGCAAAAGAAGTTCTGTCCAGAGCCATTTTGTTTAAAAAAAAATTTTTTTTTTCTGTCAATGCAGGAGACATAGGAGACTTGGGTTCAATCTCTGGGTTGGGAAAATCCCCTGGAAGAGGGCACAGCAACCCACTCTAGTATTATTGCTTGGAGAAATCCCATGGACAGAGGAGCCTGGTGGACACCAGTGCATGGAGTCACAAAGAGTCAGACATGACTGAAGCGACCTAGCAGGCACATAGCAACTATAGTGAGGTTGCCCAGTCGTGTCTGACTCTTCGTGACCCCATGGACTGTAGCCTACCAGGCTCCTCTGTCCATGGGATTTTCCAGGCAACAGTACTGGAGTGGATTGCCATTTCCTTCTCCAACTATATGAACCACATAAAAAAGCAGAAAGAAAAATGCATGCAAAGGGTAACTGAGAACCCAGTCTCGAAGAAAACATAACCCAAGAAACAGAAGGCAATTGCCCACCAGTGTTCCTAGTTATTGAGGAGTCTAATGAGAGTGCGAATTTAATACAAACAAGTGTTCAAAGATGACATAATAAAGCAATAGAACATGATGAAAAGGGATGTTGTGGCCTCAAGGAAGAAAAATAGTCAAATAAAATATACTTTCATTACAGAACCAAAAAAAATAAAATTAAAAAAGGAAGAAAGGGAACAGACATCGTTGAAAATTCAATTACCGAAAATGTGAAAAGACTTAAAACTAACACAAGGAAGGCAGATTAAAAAGAGCAAAAAAAAAAAAAAAAATCAGATAGCTGCTAACAGATAGGGAGAGTGAAAAGGATAAATCCAATGTTCATTCATATTCACTTTACAAACATGGAGCCTGTCCATGTGGACAGTCTCTGTCTTCAACGCATCTACAAACAATAAACAAACAAGTCAACGTGTCAGATGGTGATAGATGCTAAAGAAAGGCAGAAAACAAGGCACAAGGGATGGAGGGTGTGGCGGTGGAGGTGTCGCTGTTATGCACAGATGATCAGAGAAGACCCCTGGCGTAAGCTGACTCTGCAGGTGAGGCCTGACTGAAGGCAGGAGCCAGTCCAGAGTTCTGGGGGCAGAGAACACGAGGGTAAAGACCACAGGGTGGTTGAGAATGTGCCCAATCAGTTCGGAAGCACAAGATGGCCTCTGCGACTGCAATGGACTCATCGATGGGGGTGATGCTAGGACATGAGGCTGGAGAAGAGGTAGGAGCCAGGTATGTATTGCTTTGTTGGCCATCATGGGTATTTGTGTACAGAATCCGTAGATGGGTTTGAGCGGAGGAAAACAGCATCACTCTGACTGATGTGTTGCAAACAGATTGTTGTGGAGCAAGGGTAGAAGCAGGACACCAGTTCAGTGGTGACCACCAGATCTGCAGCAAAAGGTAATGGGTTAGACCTGGGTAAAGGGAGGCTTGTAGGAAGTGGTCAGAATCTAATATATTGAAGGAGAAGATAACAGGATTTGCAGAAGGATCAGATATGGGGAAGTTCCATTCTGCAAGAGAGGAACCAAGGGTAACTCCAAGGCTTTTGACTTGAACATCTGGAAGGATAAATTTCCCATTTATGAGACTGGGGAAACTGTGGCAGGAGCAGGCTTGCAATGGGAACTAGAATTTGATTTTGGGTGTCTCTTAATTCAAGGGGACATACAAGCAGGTGGTTGGATATCTAATTCTGGAATGCCAAGGAGAGGTCTGGCTTTAAATATATGAATGTGTGAGTTGTCTGTATGTAGTTCTTGAGGTGGAACACACACCAAATAGAACAGAAAAAATATTCAAGGACATAATTTTAAAAATCCATGACTCTGCAGATTAAGAGAACTTGCTCTGTTTCAAGGAAATTTGATGCAGGACATTTAAGCACAAAGAGTGTGCAATTGCAGAGACATATCCTGATTAAGTTGCTGAGATTCAAGGATAAAGAGTGAGCTTTTCGGGCACCCAGGAAGGAGAAGGAAGTCCCAGAGGAAGGAGACAGAGGCTAATCACAGCATTATTCAATAGTCAAAGGTAATAGACCAGTGTCTGTATTTTCTGGAGGCAAGTGTGGCTCAAGAATACCAGGCATAACCAAGACATTGTTCAAGGACAGGGCAACAGTAGTTATTCTTAGCTAACTCACATAGCTCAGGAAATATTGCACCCCTGAGTTCTTACTGGAAAAAAAATTACTTAAAAATGAAATCAAGTCACTTAAGAGATGAATCAAAGTATATAGAACTCAGGAATGGAGGATGTGGTAACAGTGAGCATTGAGTCCAGTTATATATAGACCTGATACTAAATAGTGAGGAAATGATTCTTACAAAGCAGAATGCAAATACTACAAACATTGACAGTGTGAAAACGAGCATCTAACTAACAAAAATCAGGAGGTGGTAGGAGAGATGGTGGGAGGAAGCCTGTGAGTGCTAATGGCTTCATCATTTATGTGAATCAATCAATGCTGCTGAAAATTGCAACTCGTAGTTTAAAATCACCTAATGTCTCTAATTATGATTTTCATAATTTTAATTCTTAATACTAGAGTATTTTAAAATATCTATTATGGTAAAGATTCAAGACTAGCAAATCCTTCCATTTTGTTTTCATTTCTTTATTTTGGTAAATTTGAAAAAAAAAGTACTTTGAATGAAAAATGGTACTTTATAGTATATTTTTAGGAAAACATCTTATCATTCTATCATCTATTTATATTTCTATATAGAAAAAATATAGAATTACATTCACCTAAAAATACTGATGGTTAGTTTTGAGTGGGCTAATTTGATGTGACATTTTGTTTTGTGTACTTTTCTATATTGCTTGAATTCACAATAAGCATATATATTTTTTTCAAAAGCATACTATATTTCTTTTTAAAAAAAGTCACCATGAGAAATGGCTTGCAAGAAGCTACAACAAGCCAGAAAAATGATGATGGGAGGCTTTCTTGGGGGAGGGGCTTGAAACAGAACATTTACCAACCAGAAAGAGCTGGTTTGACTAAGGAAAAGAAAATGTTTAAAGCTGTGGAATCATACAGAAAAGGCGCAGACACAGGTATTTTTTTATTCAGGGAATAATAAAGGCTTCCTTACATTCATTGCATGCTGTGTGTTAGAACACAAATACTGGTCTCCTGCAAGGTGAAGGTTATTATCCCCATGTGTGGTAAAGGGTTAACTCAGCAGACGCAGGGTGCTCAAGTCCTGCACCTACCAAAGAGAGGAACAACCCTTCACCTGCTTCCGGAACATAATGTCTGAATCCTTGGACTATCCTACCTAGTAAGAGTGACTTTGTGTACCTGACCATGACTCACACCAGCTCATTTAGACAGCTTATGTTAATGGTGTGACACGTGATGGACCCCAGCTTTCGTTCTCCAGGACCTATTCTGTACGAGTACAATCTCTGGGGAGCCTGAGGGCCTGGTGAAGGTCAGTCATGTGGGTGCACCATGACAAATATTAGCCTACGTGATGGAACACCAATAAAAACCCTGGACACCAAGACTCAGGTGAATTTCTCTGGTTGGCAATAGTTTGTCCCTGTGGTCACATATCATTGCTGGGATAGTTAAGTGCTGCTTGCATGACCCCACTGTTTCCACTTTTTCCCCTTCTATTTGCCATGAAGTGATGGAACTGGTTGCCATGTAGGGATGTGAGAGTTGGACCATCAAGAAGGCTAAGTGCTGCAGATTGATGCTTTTAAAATATTGTTCTGGAGAAGACTCTTGAGAGTCCCTTGGACTACAAGGAGATCAAACCAATCAATCAATTCTAAAGGAAATCAACCCTGAATATTCATTGGAAGGACTGTTGCTGAATGTGAGGAGCTGAGTCTTTGGAAAAGACCCTGATGCTGAGAAGGATTGTAAGCAAGAGGAGAAGAGGGGACAGAGGATGAGATGGTTGGATGGTATCACTGACTTAATGGACATAAGTTTGAGCAAACTCCTGGAGATGGTGAAAGACAGAGGAGCCTAGCATTGTGCAGTTCATGGGGTCACAAAGAGTCAGACACGACTTAGCAACTAAACACCATAAATATGATGCCACTGCTGGGAGGGCAATAGGAACCTGTCATTGTCTCTCCTGGATTTTGTCCTAAGTACCTTTTTCCTTTGGAGACTTTAATCTGTATCCTTTCACTTGAATAAACCATAACCACAAGTATAACAGCTTTCCTGGGTTCCGTGAGTGCTTTTGGTGAACCATCAAACCTGAGGGTCATTTGTGGATTTCAATAGGACCCCACTTTACAGATGAGCAACTGAAATTCAGAAGATTTTATGTGACTTACTCACACTTACACAGCCAGTAATCCAAAGAGCTGAGATTTAAGCCCAGGTCTTCCTGGCTATAAGGCCTTACTTTTCTCCCTGCAACAGAAGTTTTCAAGCCATTTTTCTTTTTAGCACTTTTTAATACTTTGGGAGATATATAATGAAAATTTAACAGAACCCTCAATATGCAAATCAACTACTAAAAATAGGGTAACTTCACTGAAGTGTGGGTGGAAGGTTTTGGATTGTTTCATCTGGTCCCACACACCCAAGCCCCTGAGGCATCTGATGCTAAGCTAGACCTCTGGGGATAAGGCTATATACCTTCACCAAGCACATTTGTTGCTTTAAGACTGACTGCCCACCTTACCCTTCTCTACCCACCTGACTTCTCTATGGTCATCTCAGGCTTCACGTCTTCCTAAAAATTTATCCTTATCCCTTAGGTCATAGTTCAGTGGCTTAGGATGACTACCTGCTCTGGTTTGCCTGAGTTCATCTTGGTTTTAGCTCTGCATGACCTAACCATCGTGAATGTTGATAATCTCCTTCAGTCTTCTGCTGCGGTGCCCCTCAAACTTGACTGTAGACATAAATCACCTGAATCTTATTAAAATGCAGACTCTGATTCATTAGGTCTGATGGGACCTGAGAGTCTGCATTTCTAACAAGCTCCCAGGTGCTAGTGCTGCTGGTGGTGGCCCCTCTGGAGCCAGGACCACCCTTTGAGTGGCGGAGGATGGGAGCATGCTTTGTTTTCTGGATCTCAGTAATTTTTGCAATGGATGGTCATTTTCTGTTTGTTGGTTTTCTCCACTAACCTGCAAAGTCTCCAACAATAGGAACCATGTTCCAAGTCCGTGTATTCCCAGTCCTTGGAGGGTGTACAGCACAGAGTCTGTGCACAAAAGGATTCCTCTTGAATGCACAAAGAGTGGAATTCCTGGAGAGGGTCCCGGGATTCATGCCTGAGGGCCAGCCAGAATCTAGTAACCAAAGTCTTGTGTGGGGCCATGAAGGAACTTGATGGACCCTAGGAATGGGGATTCTCTAGCCTGCTATCTGCCCAGTCTCCTCACACTGAGTTATACCTTGAAAGATATCATGGGTGAGGGTGACCTGAGTCTAGAAATAGGAGTACACATGTCTGAGATAGGATGAGTTAACTTCATTCAAATGCTCCACTAAAGTGGATGCTCCACAAAAGTGCCCTCTGATTGTGTCATTATTAAGTACACTGGGGTGCAAACTGCTTTCTCAAGAGCAGTCTTCACACTCTGAGATGCTGCTTCATGGAAGGTAAATAGAGCCTGGGCTACTTTGACTCTGGTTTTGTGAGACAGCCTATTGACAGAGGAGGGAAAGGGTCCGAGAAGTTGAGCAACTTGCCTAAGACCATGGAAAATGAGCTGCTCCAAGTGGATACACTTTACTGATTCCTTGTCTAGAGCTCTTTCAACTGTAACACGTAGAATCCCAGGGTAAAAATTCATTGGGAGTGTGCCTGCCGGGGGGATGCATGATCGTGCCCCCATGGCAGCATATTCAGGGAATCTGTGAAATGGCATCGTTCCACTCAAAAACAGAGCTATCAACAGTTTTAAAAATTCAACTACATAGATTCCTGAAAGAAATGGCCGTTTGGCCAATGACCTCTGAATTGAGCTCTGAAATGACTCTGTAGGGGGCATTGCCTGGAGCCAGCAGGACTGCAGCCTGACATAATTCCTCATCTGTTCAAGGGATAAAGGGAAAAGCAAAGTTGCCCCTTATCTGGGAATCCCCCTTATTTGGAGGATTTTGACTAGACCTTGATGTTAATTAAATTGTTTCTCAAGCTTAATGTATTATATGTAATGTTTGCTTTTTAATGACCACCAGATGGTTTTTCAATGCTAATGAGTTGGGTATAATGACTCCCAGATTCCTAGTAGAAGCTATAGAAGTCAGCATGCCATCAGCTAAATGGATGCCCTGGGCAGACTGAGCACACCCCCAGGGCCACTGCCAGTCCAGCACTTGGGCAGTAGTGGGAAAGGGGATTTGCCACACTGGTGACATCACATCAGGCTCACAGCAATAAGGGAGTGCCCAAATGACGCTGACCTCAACGCTAGCACACAGTAGGTACTACATGGAACATGCTCGAAGAATAAAGTGCATCATAGTTGGGCTGGATCTCAAGAGTCCAGAGTTGCCCACCTTTCATCAGTAGGATAAGAAGTTTGTGGAAGCTTCCTGTTGTGAGGGGCTGGCTGTGGGGGAGTCTGGGTCTTGCTTTGATGGGTGGGGCCAAGCTTAGTAAATCATTAATCCAATTTTCTGTTGATGAATTGGGCTCTGTTCCGTCCTTGTAGTTTGTCCTGAGGCCAAACTATGGTAGGGATAATGGCAACAATGGTGACCTCCTTCAAAAAGACTTATGCCAGCATGCTGCAGCTCCTAGGAATGTTGTATTCAGTGCCCCTGACCCCACAGCAGGCCACTGTAAATCCACACCTCCCCTGGAGACTTCTGGACACTCACAGGCAAGTTGGGCTCAGTCTCTTGTGGGGTCACTTCTCCTTTCTCCTGGGTCCTGGTGTGCACAAGATTTTGTTTGTACCCTCCAAGAGTCTGTTTCCTCAGTCCTGTGGAAGTTCTGTAATCAAGGCCTTCAAAGTCAAATTCCCTGGGGGTTCTCAGTTCCTTTGCTAGATCCCCAGGTTGGGAAATCTGTCGTGGGCCCTAGAAGTTTTGCAACAGTGCGAGAACTTCTTTTACATAATTGTTCTCCAGTTTGTGGGTCACCTGGTCGGAGGCTCTACGGTGGAGCTAAGAAGTCCTCCTCCAAGAGTGCTTATGCCACATGCTGCACCTCCCAGGTCTGCGGCAGCCAGAGCCCCTGTCCCCATGGCAGACCACTGCTGACCTGTGCCACCACAGGAGACACTCAAATACTCAAAGGCAGGTCTGGCTCAGTCTCTTGTGGGGTCTCTGGGCCCTGGTACTCACAAGGTTTTGTTTGTGCCCTCTGAGCACCTCTGGTGAATATGGGTTTTGATTCTAAATGTGATTTTGCCCCTCCTACCGTCTTGTTAGAGCTTCTCCTTTGACCTTGAATATCTTTTTTTGGTGGGATCCAACATTCTCCTGTTGATGGTTGTTTAGCAGCGAGTTGCAATTTTGGAGTTCTTGCTGGAAAAGATGAGCACACATCCTTCTACTCTACCATCTTATGGCAGGATCACTTCATGGCAAATAGATGAAGAAACAATGGAAACAGTGACAGACTTTCATTTTTTTGGGCTCCAAAATCACTGCAGATGGCGACTGCAGCCATGAAATTAAAAGACGTTTGCTCCTTGGAAGAAAAGCTATGACAAACATAGACAGCATACTAAAAAGCAGAGACGTTACTTTGCTGACAAAGGTCTATCTAGTCAAAGCTTTGGTTTTTCCAGTAGTCATATATGAATGTGAGAGCTGGACCATAAAAATAGCTGAGCACTGAAGAACTGATGCTTTTGAACTGTGGTGTTGGAGAAGACTCTTGAGAATCCCATGGACTGCAAGGAGGTCCAACCAGTCAATCCTAAAAGAAATCAGTCCTGAATATTCATTGAAAGGACTGATGCTGAAGCTTCAACACTTTGGCCTCCTGATATGAAGAACTGACTCATTAGAAAAGACCTTAATGCTGGGAAAGATCAAGGGCAGGAGGAAAAGGGGACAACAGAGGATGAAATAGTTGGATGGCATCACCGACTCAGTGGACATGGGTTTAAGCAAGCTGTGGGAGTTGGTGATGAACAGGGAAGCCTGGTGTGCTGCAGTCCATGGGGTCACAAAGAATAGGACATGACTGGGCAACTGAACTGAACTGAATCAGTATGATAATTGTCCTTGATTATTTAAAAAATACCTTTTTAAAAAACTTTATTATTAAAATCATGAAAAGCTTATTATTAATATCTCTCCAGAAAAATTAGGAAGTATAGATAAGGAAGAAGAAAATGAGGAAGGAAGAAAGAAATGAAACAAACAAAAACACAATAGATAAATAAAGAAAAAGGAAAAAAAAATAGGTTCATTTGCCTAAATCTGGTTTGGCTAAAATACATTTGCTCATGAGTTATGTGTCAGTTCATGTGTTTGTCTAAAATTCAACATCTTTTGCATCTTTTTGGATCTTACTCTTTGTCTTTCCATCTTTTTGTTATTTAAGTATTTTTAATAAAAAGTTACTTCTAACTTCAGAGAAATCTTGATTTATTTTAGAGTATCTAATTAGAGTTTATCAAAATCACAGTTTTATAAATAATGAAAAGCATCTGAAAGAGGGATAATTTTAGCAAACTACTTGTAGATATTTAGAGCACTGATCTAGGAAAATTGGTTTTAGATGAAGTGGCTCTTACCAAGCTCTTTACCTGTGAGTGACCAATCTCCACATTGGTCTGTGGCCAATTGTTTTGACATGAGTTCACTCATCACTGTAGCATAAAATAGACACACACACACACACACAAACACATACATGTACATATTCCATTAGATATATTAAATGTATCTTACAGGCATATTTTATATCACTATACTTAGAATGAGATTTTAATTTAAAACCTACTCAATGAAAACTGTATGTCACTAGAAATTTTAGTATAGCATCACTTTAAATTCCTGAGTACTATTGAGAATTGGACTATAAAGAAGGCTGAGAGCCAAAGAACTGATGCTTTCAAATTGTGGTGCTAGAGAAGACTCTTGAGAATCCCTTGGACAGCAAGGAGATCAAACCAGTCAACCCTAAAGGAAATCAATCCTGAATATTCATTGGTAGGACTGATGCTGAAGCTCTAATATTTTGGCCAACTCATTTGAACAGCCAGCTCATTGGAAAAGACCCTGATGCTGGGAAAGATTGAGGGCAGGATGAGAAGAGGGTGATAGAGGATAAGATGGTTGGATGGCATCATGGAATCAATGGACATGAGTTTGAGCAAACTCCAGAAAGTAGTGAAGGACAGGGCCCCTGGTGTTTCAGTCCATGGGGTCACAAAGAGTTGGACGTAACTTAGTAACTGAACAGCAACAGCAACTATTGGGTTGACCAAAAAGTTTGTTTAGTTTTTCCATAAGATGTTATAGGAAAATCCCAAACAAACTTTTTGCCAACCCTGAATTTGTGTCTGCTGTGAAGTTAACATTGGACATGGCAGTTGTTTCCACTATTCATCTATTAAAAATGATATATTCTATTGCTGGCTTTCCTTTTTGCCCTTAGCAATAGAGTATCTCAAGCATCTTTTCATGACCTTATGTATAGAGGATTCTTTTGGACAGTTACTTAGTTTATGAGAAGATGCTGCATAATTTCTTAAAACTCTTCCTTATTTATTAGGTCTAACCTTCTGTGGATATGCACTGCATTTCCTCCTATTTAATCCCTAGAGGTGGTATGAATGTTTTTTTAAAGTTTTCGATCACACGTATTCCCAAATTTCCCTCTAGAAAGGAGATGGCAATTTATATTTCCACTAGTGGGATTTAATAATAGTGATTTCCCTACAACTGTTCACAACACTAGGTTGTTCTTTCCGCTCCCTCACTTTAATTTCAAATATAATGCATGCTCATATTAAAAACAAACACACGAAGCAACCCAATAGTACCAATTTATAAAGAGCAACGGTGGTACTATCGGTAAAGAACCTGCTTGTCAGTGCAGGAGACTTAAGAGACACAGGTTCAATCCCTGGGTGGAAAAGATCCCCTGGAGGAGGGCATGGAAACCCACTCCAGTTTTCTTGCCTGGAGAATTCCATGGGCACAGGAGACCAGCAGGCTACAGTCCGTAGGGTTGCACAGAGTCGGACATGACTCAAGTGACTTAGCACACACACAAAACGGGCAAAGGCCCTTTCTTTCACTTTATTTTTCCTCCTGACTCCTGTATTCAATTTCCATACCAAGAAGGACCTCTGTTAAAGTTTGTTTGTGGACTTGCTTCCAGAACATGCACTTATGCATTTAAATTGCATGCACTTGTTCCTAAGTGGAACCCACTCTATTCCCTGCATTCCCTTTTCACCTAATATACAGCCCCTGTAGATGATTCTTTTCAACAATCACACAGTAGAACTCTACAGAATGCATGTGTCACTATCTTGGAAAACTATTCTTAATTAATGAGCATTGTGGTTCCATATACATACTTAATATTTCTAATGTTAAGAAAATTGGCCAACTTGATTAACAAGAATATTTTTGTTTCTTTTCTCTTAATACCCATTTCCCTGATGTCTAATTTCCATGTTTCATCTACTTAGCGACCGTGTGTATTTCTCTTGAAAAACTGGTAGGTTGAATTTTGAAGCAGAGACTCCTAATACATTAAGTCCCCTACATAAAAACAAATTCTATTCCAAGAGTGCATTTGTAAATCCAATTTGTTTGTTAAGTTCAACAAACAAATGCTAGCCTAGGTATCCAACTAACACAATCAGCTATATAGTACTGTACTATAATAGGTTTAAAATACTTTTTGCACAAAAAGCACATAACAAAGAAAAAAAAAAATTTTTTTCAGTCTTAGAGTATAGTACTTTGAAAAATACAGTAGTGCCAGCTACATCACCGCTGCTGTTACATTTGCTTCTGGACACGCTGGTACTTCTGTACTCTACACAGTCCGGTACAGTCAGGCACACGACCACTGGCAGAGGATGCACACAGGTGGCAGTGCATGTCAGACGCGTGACCTAACCGACACGATGGGACACGCAAGCACGAGTTTGCGTCTTTGAAAGTTCCCAACTTGAAGGCTTGTATGCAGGGCACATACTGTGATGTGCCATGCTACACTTGCTAAGTGGGGCTGAGGGGCTGCTTCTTTTGGAGTAAATGTGAATGGAGAAAATGTGTATCATTCCTAGGTTGAGGCAGTTAAGAGTAGCGGTGTCCCACAGTGGGAAACACTCCGGCTCAGAGGTTAAAGCGTCTGCCTGCAATGCAGGAGACCGGGCTTCGATCCCTGGGTCGGGAACATCCCCTGGAGAAGGAAATGGCAACCCACTCCAGTATTCTTGCCTGGAGAATCCCATGGAAGGAGGAGCCTGGTGGGCTGCAGTCCATGGGGTGGCCAAGAGTCGGACACGACTGAGCGAGTTCACTTTCACTTTCACAGTGGGAAAAGGAGAGGATGTGGTGAACTGAGACAGGGGCATTGACATACATACACCATCATGTGTGTAGAACAGATAGCCAGTAGGAAGCTGATACATGACACATGGGGCCCAGCCTGGTGCTCTGTGACAACCTAGAGGGGTGGGGTGGGTGGGGTTGGGGGAGGGAAGGGAGGAGATATACATAGAATGATGACCGGATTCGCATTGTTGGATGGCAAAAAACCAACACAGCACTATAAAGCAATGATCCTCCAATTACAAATATGAAAAAAAGGAGTAGGGCTGTCCCAGAATCCAGTGAAGCCGCAGTTGGAAGGGGCTTGGGTCCCTGAAGACCCTATGGACCAGAGCATCCCATAGACTCCCACGCTGGCCTGGATGAGATGCGAGGAATAAGTGAGCTCAGTGCTAAGCCGCTGAGATTGGGCTCGTTTACTACGGGAATCAGCATTACTTACTGTGAAAACCATATGTGAGCTCTTTTTTATCTTCAGAAATGATCCCCGGCCCTTGAATAACAGTGGTTTTATTTTTAGTGTTTAGGAATAAACATGTTCGAATTCAAGCGGCTCGGGGCATTTTTACTGCTGTCCCTGCTGGGAACATTCCTCCCACACAGCTGGCGGATGCCTTCTCATCTCTCAGCCTCAGCTTGATTATCGACACCTCGGAGGGGCCGTCCCTGATCACCGGTTCAAGACAATAGCCTCCCCACGCCTTAGTCTTTCTCCCTGAGAGATGGCTGTTTTCCTAGCACTCCCAGCGCTGTTCCTTTCTACTTGCCGTATGTGTTTGTATTTGTCTCCTGTTCTCTGTGGGAAGTCCATGAAGGAAG
Source organism: Bison bison bison (assembly GCF_000754665.1). Taxonomy (NCBI): domain Eukaryota; kingdom Metazoa; phylum Chordata; class Mammalia; order Artiodactyla; family Bovidae; genus Bison; species Bison bison. The sequence goes on along the minus strand of NW_011494951.1, from coordinate 11,043,749 downwards.
CTACTGGGCACAGAGCACTTAGTAGAGGGTGTGGGTTACAGTGGACATTCAGTAAATGTTTGTTGAGGAATGAATGCTGTTCTCCACACTCTCTTCATACATTTAAGTGGTGCAGATGAACCTATTTGGAAAGCAGAAATAGAGACACAGAGGTAGAAGACGGGGAAGCAGGGGTGGAAGGAAGTGGCAGACTGGGACTGACATATATGCACACTAGGTATAAAACACATAACGAATGAGAACCTACTGTACAGAGTGGGGGCTCTACTCTGTGCTCCGTGGTGACCTAAATGGGACAGAAATCCAGAAAGGAGGGAATAGACGGATACGCATAGCTGATTCACAGCTTTGCAGCAGAAACCATTACTAACACAGCACTGGAAAGCAGCCATGCTGTGTGCTTGAATGCTCAGTGGTGTCTGACACTCTGCAACCCCATGAACTATACCCTGCTGGGCTCCTCTGTCCATGGAATTTTCCAGGCAAGAGTACTGGAGTGGGTTGTCGTTTTATACTCTAGTGGGTCATTCCAACCCAGAGATGAAACCTACATCTATATCTCCTGCGTTGGCAGGTGGATTCTTTACCACTGCACTACTTGGGAAGCCCTATGCTCCAATAATTAAAAAATAAACAGCACTTCATATAAGCATAATGGTGCTTCCTGGATGGTGCCAGTGATGAAGAACCTTCCTGCCACTGCAGGAGACATGAGAGATGCAGGTTCAATCCCTGGGTCAGAAAGATCACCTGGAGGAGAAAATGGAAACCCACTCCATTATTCATGCCTGGATAATCCCATGGACAGAATACAGTCCATGGGGTCACAAAGAGTCAGGAACAACTGAAGTAATTTAGCATGCAGGCATAGGCTTAAGTCCCCAAATGGCTGGATTTATTGATTTCTTATAGTAATTCTGTCACTTCTAGGAATTTGGGGTCCATGCTTCAAGTCCTTGCTATGATCAGAAAAATTCATTTAGCAAAGAGCAAAACTGAGACACAGAGAGAAGTGACTTGTCCAAGGTCACCAAGAGAGTGATTGCTTAGCCATGACCAGACTCTGGTTCTTCTAAAACCTACAGCAGTACAGAGCAGTGACTAAAACTGGCTGTGAGACACATTACTTCAAATCCCACCTCCCCCGCCCCACCCCCCTGCCCCAGCTCTCTCAGTTACTTGTCTTATGGTCCTTGATAACTTGTCTAAGACCTTTCCCTTTGTACAAAGGGGACAATAATACCCTGGTGTCAGTGGGGTTTAAATAGGTCATGTATGTGAGGTTATTATCATGGTGAAAGCATTCCTTTCTAAAGAGGTGCTCAATAAACAATGATGATGATCATAATTTGTATTTAGGGGACTTTGCACATCATTTATGTGGTCAAAGCTATGGCTTTTCCAGTAGTCATGTATGACGTAAGAGTTGGACCATAAAGAAGGCCGAGCCCTAAAGAATTGATACTTTTGATCTGTAGTGCTGGAGAAGACTCTTGAGAGTCCCTTGGACTGCAAGGAGATCAAACCTATCAATCCTAAAGGAAATCAGTGCTGAATATTCATTGGAAGGACTGGTGCTGAAGCTGAAGTTCTGATACTTTGGCCATCTGATATAAAGAGTCAACTCATTAGAAAAGACCCTGATGCTGGGAAAGACTGAAGTCAGGAGGAAAAGGGGACAATAGAGGATGAGATGGTTGGATGGCATCACTGACTCATGGGACATGAGTGTGAGCAAAGTCTGAGAGGTGGTGAAGGACAGGGAAGCCTGGCATGCTGCAGTCTATGGGGTCACAAAGAGTCAGAGACAACTCAATACTTAACAACAACAATTCTTCAGTCAATTTGTTTCCTCATTTATTTATTGACCCACTTTTGTTTCATTGTCAGATTCTTACTGGATATTGGGACGCCAAATACATGTAAGACGTTATCACTGCCTTTGAGAGCATCAAGGTCTGATGACCTGAGGAAGATTAACAAGCACATGGCTTGATAATGCAGGTTGATGTCGCACACAGGTACATTCAAGGCAGTGCTGGGCTCTGTGAAGGTGGGTCTGTAGTGCAGAGAGTACTTTCCTTCGTTTCTGTTTCTAGACAGTGGGTGCCATATCTCTACAAATGCATCATTTTCTAGGTGAGTAATGTAAGAAACAAGAGCCCATCAAAGATGTGACAGTGTGATATTTGGAAGCGACATGAAAGTTTGAAGACTCTGATACCTCTTTACAGACACACATGAATATACACTCTTTTTATATCACTGCCACAGCAAGGGGTTCACCAACTTGAGCACGCATCAGAATCACCTAGAAGCCTCACTGAACACAAACCCAAGAATTTCTGACTCAGTGGGATGGGGATGCAGTTCAAGAATTTGCATTTCTCAAAAATTCCCAGGCTATGCTAATGTTGCTTGTCAGGAAAGCACCACTTTGAGAACCACTGGTCCGCTGTTAACACAATGACTCTCATCCTGGCTGTTCGGTGGAATCATCTGGGAAGCAAACAAGCAAAAATGATATAGCAATGCCAGAACCTGACCTCACAAATATTTTGTTTCAGTAGATCTAAGAAGGAGCCTGGATATGGGAATTTTTATCTTTTAAAATTTTTATCTGTTTGGATGCTCGGGGCTGGTGCACTGGGATGACCCAGAGGGATGGTACGGGGAGGGAGGTGGGAGGGGGGTTCAGGATGGGGAACACGTGTACACCCATGGTGGATTCATGTTGATGATTGGCAAAACCAATATATTAAAATAAATAAATAAAAATAAAAATTGTAAACAGATTAATAAATTTTTAAAAGGTTTTTTTAATGTGGACTATTTTTAAGTCTTTATTAAGTTTGTTACAATATTTCTTCTCCTTAGTGTTTTGGTTTTTTGGCCGTAAAGCATGTGGGATCTCAGCTTCCCAAATGGATATCAAATCCACACCCTTTGCATTGGAAGGTTAAGTCTTAACCACTGGACCACCAGGGAAGTCCCAGATGTGGGTAGTTTTTAAAAGCTTTCTAGGTGATCCTAACATCAGGACTGAATATTATTGTTCTACAAACTGGCTGGGCTTCTCTCAGGGAACACAAGCAAGGCAAGATTGGAGCCACCCATAATATTTTATCTGTTCAACTCTTATCAGTTGACTAGTTCACCCAAACTTCCATTCTCTTTCATGCTTCTGGTCAATATGTGCAAAAAATAATACATTTCTATAAAGTCAAGCTTTATAATCTCAAGCAAATCCTATCTTTTTGTCACATCTCAGGAGAAGGAAACAATCAGTGTGCTTGGATGAATCTGACAGGGCAGGGACATTGCACTGCAGTGTGGTATCAGGGTCCTAGGACCTTAATTTCTCCTTAAAAAGATCAGGATTTGTTCTACAAGCTGGATTGTGGTGAAAAGTGAGTTGCAGGCAACTAGGCACTGCCTGATTCTTTCTTTTTTCTCCTAAACAAAAAGCGCAGAAATGCCAAAGTTGCCCTTTGTGAAATTCCTGGATTCTACAAGTTTCTAATTATAACTGTAGATATTGGGGTCTAAGCTCCCATCACGTGTTGACCCCATCACAAAACCTCACCACTTTTAATAAGATATTTTCACTCTTTTCTCACAGATGAAAAACTGAGACTCAAAGAAATTAACTATTTTCTAGAGTAGTGGTGGTGGAGCTGAGATTCCTTCATGTTGCCCATCAGTGCTTCTACTTGATTTTTGGTCCAACATCCTTTAGCCCCCTCCTAAGTCCCGTCACAGTTAGGATAGTTGGAAATTCCAGGCTGCATTCAAGGCTCACTGTGATTCGGGGCCAAGAATTTAATGGGATATTTGTCAGTTTGGTTATAATTTTCTCTTAGTATGTTTGGCTCTCTGAGTGCAAGCTTAAAGTAGGCAAAACATTGAGTGCAACCAGCACTGAGGTTCTGCTAGGCTTAAGACAATGGAAGGAGAGTAGGTAAGGGAGTAGAGGGGCTATACAAGGAGGATAACCTAATGATGGGCTTTGATATCCAGCCTGGAAAGCCAATGTGTGAGCATGAAGGAGAATAACAAGGAGATGGGATCAATGAATTGAAGGTTTCCATGGGGTTGAAGAGCTGTTCCTTTTTATGGCTGAGTAATATTCCATCATATATATATATGTATCTCCATTATATATTCCAGTAATATTCCATTATATATATATATATCTCATATTCTTTATCCGTTAGAGACACAGACATAGAGAATGTATGTGCAGCCACAGGGGGAAGGGGAGGGTGGGATGAACTGGGAGATTGGGTTTGACATAAGTACAGCACCATATGTAAAATAGATAGCTAGTGGGAAGGCGCTGCATAGCACATCAGCTCAGTGCTCTGTGATGACCTAGATAGGTGGGAAGAGGTAGGATGGGAGCAATGTCCAAGAGGAGAGGACTTGTGTATACATATCTCTGATTTATTTTGTTGTACAGCAGAAACTATCACGACATTGTAAACCAACTACACTCAATTTTAAGGAAAAAAAAAGAGTTGGAGTTGGAGAGGTAGAGAGAATGAACTGGAAAGTTAGACACAAATGAGAATGGGATAGAACATGGTGATTTTGGAGGGTGTACAATTCCTGATAAGGACAAGGTCTAGGAGAGTAAAACCAATGGCATGAGGCATTCAGTTCAGTTCAGTCGCTCAGTCATGTCTGACTCTTTGCGACCCCATGAATCGCAGCACACCAGTCCTCCCTGTCCCATCACCAATTCCC
>NW_011494951.1:11030840-11038455 GCF_000754665.1 Bison bison bison | reverse complement strand
AAGCCAACTTTTTCACTCTCCACTTTCACTTTCATCAAGAGGCTTTTTAGTTCCTCTTCACTTTTTGCCGTAAGGGTTGGGCAATTGATCATTCAAGGGGAGTAAGTCAAAGAATTCAGTAGCCATCCCACGAAAGACTCTTCTAGAATGACAGTTCACAAACTGCTTGCATCACCATCACCTGGAAGTCTCCCCCACACCCTGGGTCCTCCCCACATCTGTCGCAGTCCAAGAATCTGCACTCCAAACATGTTCCCGTGAGATCCTCCTGCTGCTGTTCTGGGACCACACTTGGAGAATTATTGATCTACAAGGATATTGAAATCATGGAGGATCATGTCAGGAGTAGAATCTTAACTATCAGGAAATCAATTAAAGGGCCCTTGCCAGAATACATCTTATCACCAATTAGAGAAACATATGGTCTAGAGCAATGAGCCTGAAATTTCATTGTGCATCACAATTATCTGGGTAGCTTGTGAAAAATATGAAGTCCTGAAGAATCCCAGAGATTCTGAATCCATAAATTTACTGTGAGATTCAGAAATATGTATTTTAAGAAATGTCAGAAGGGTTTCCAATCAAGTGGTCAAAGGGCCACACTTCAGAAACACTGATGCAGAGTTAACTTTGCAGTTCAGCTTTGTCCCTTGGGGTAATTTATCAACTCCTTTGAGGTGTAGATTTCTTGTCTGTCAAATGGAAATAACTAATTTGCCCACAGTGCTCTTTTGAGGGTTAAATGGAATAAATGTGAAAGATTTTTTAAAACATTAATCTCTATCAACTGTTTAATCCTTTAATAATATAAAGAATATTTTGTTGGAAGAACTTTCTCTATCTGGTGCATTAGTTTTAAAGGGAAGAGGGATGAGAAGAAAAAAGAATGAATAGCTGCTGTTAAGTGCAGTAACTATAGTAGGCATTTTACTTCTGTTTTTAAGTTTTGTTCTCACTGCAAACAAGAATCAGGTAAGGAAACTCCTGGAGTTTACAATGGGAGTAATCAATCAGAATGTTCTTCCTTTTCGATTTTTAACCAGTTGAGAATAAACACTGAAACCACATGAGGATCAAATGCTTAATGATAAAAATCAGACTAGAAGCAGAGATGAATTTCCTACTTCCCACTACTATCTCTTTCTCTTTCACACACACACACACACACACACCCCTTGCGCCAATTATTAGTGCTTCCTTGATGACTCAGACGGTAAAGAATCTGCCTGCAATGCAGGAAACCCAAGTTCAATCCCTGGGTCAGGAAAATCCCCTGGAGAAGAGAATGGATACCACTCCAGTATTCTTTCCTGGAAAATTCCATGGACAGAGGAGCCTGGTGGGCTACAGTTCATGGGGTCACAGAGTCAGACACGACTGAGCAATTGCTTTCACTTTTCACTTTCAGAGATAAACTTCCTATTTCACCCTGCCTGCTCTCTCTCTAACACACACCCCTTATGCCAGTTATATGCTATTGTCTCTTGGCTCCAGATCTACTCTTTAATACCCAGCCCTTTGGTGCTGGGGCTGGGACTCTGCGTTTCTACTTTATCAGCTGCTCCCCGTTAGGATCTGCCAATAGAGGGCACTAGAAAGAGAGAGTAGGAGGCAGGAAGGAAAAGGAAGCTCCCATCTGTTGGCTTCCTGCCTTCTTCCTATTCCTGTGAGCATCCCCCAGCCTCACTTCTTTATTCCAACAGCGGTGGTTGGAATAAACGGTGGGGTCTTCCTACAGCAGCAGTTGAATCTAGTTTGCAGCTTTTTTTTTAGCGCTTTCCAAAGCAGCCTTATGACAGTCCCCAACCCCCACCCCTCACACACCAGTCCCCAAAACCACTAGCCTAGCAGATCCCTCCCCAGTGGTCTGGGTCCTGGCTCCACGAGCCCTCCTCCTCCAAGCTTCTAAGTTTAATAATTCCAACCTCTTCCTGCTGTTCCCCCAGCCCTATGGGTGGTAGCTGCTTCTGGCAGTTACTATCTCTGTGATACTCTTGAGTTCTCTTTTATCCTTTCAGTTTCCTAGGTAACAAGTTTATACCTAGTTAACAATTCTTTATATTAAATTCCCTCTTTTCAAATAACTGGTGTGATTTCTGTCCCCTGAATGCACTTTGATCAACACACACACACACACACACACACCAGGCAGAGCAGATAAACATATGCAGAACTCCTCCCTCCACTCCCCAAGTCCAGGGTCGAAACCTGCTCCAGAGAGCTTGCCACATGGAGGAATATGTGCATGGGTAGGTTTATTCCTTATTCCAAATGGGAAGTGAGAGCCAGAGAGGAATAGAACCACACACTTCCAGTTCCCTGGTGAGGACACTGCTGATGGTTTAAGTCACCCTTTCCCTGGTGGGTTTTCTCAACATTGAAGTCTTCACTCAGTAACACCCTTACCCCAGCCTGTCATTCACTTCTTCTCTGTGAAGATGCAGTTGGAATAGAAATCGTCTCCTCAGCAAAGACTTACTAGGTTACATCACTACCTCAAACATATAGGTAAGTGACCAGCTCAGGTTCTAGTCTGTCTGATGCCAAGTCCTAATTTCCTGCTTACATCATGTGACATTTCTCCCCAGCTTAAGTTCCATGGCTGGGGCCAGGGGCCAGATGTCAGCCCACATTTCAGAGGCATCGTTTCATCCTTTAGGAAGAAGAGACTGATCTGTGACCTGGAGAAGAACTGGATTGCCTTGAGCATCACCCACCCCAGACAGAAATACCTCCTTTTCCAGCGTTCCCATTTTAGCAATGGCCAAGCTTTTCAAAACCAACTTACTTCTGATTGCTCAGTATTGGGGCTTGGGGGTAGGATTTACAGGTCATTGAGGTTTTCATCTTTTCCTTTCTCCTCCCCACCTCCCAGCTCTTTCCTACATAGACTGCATGACAACAGGGCTCAATATGTCCCTTCAGGGTTGTTGCTGTTCAGTGGCTAGGTCATGTCCAACTCTTTGTGACTCCATGTACTACAGCTGAAGAATTAATGCTTTTGAACTGTGGTGTTGGAGAAAACTCTTGAGAGTCCCTTGGATTACAAGAAGATCCAACCAGTCCATCCTAAAGGAAATCAGTCCTGAATATTCATTGGAAGGACTGATGTTGAAGCTGAAACTCCAATACTTTGGCCACCTGATTAGAACAGCCGACTCACTGGAAAAGACCCTGATGCTGGGAAATATTGAGGGCAGGAGGAGAAGGAGACGACAGAGGATGAGATGGTTGGATGGCACCACTGACATGATGGACATGAGTTTGAGTGGCTCTGGGAGTTGGTGATGGACAGGGAAGTCTGGTGTGCTGCAGTCCATGGGGTCGCAAAGAGTCAGACATGACTGAGCAACTGAACTGAACTGTACTACAACACGCCAGGCTTCCCTGTCCTTCACTATCTCCCAGAGCTTGCTCAAATTCGTGTCCACCACGTCAGTGATACCATCCAACAGTCTCATTCTCTGTTGTCCCCTTCTCCTGTCCTCAATCTTTCCCAGCATCGGGATCTTTTCCAATGAGCTGGCTGTTCTAATCAGGTGGCCAAAATATTGGAGCTTAAGCTTAAGCATCAGAGAAGGCAATGGCACCCCACTCCAGTACTCTTTCCTGGAAAATCCCATGGACAGAGCAGCCTGGTGGGCTGCAGTCCGTGGGGTATCAAAGAGTCGTACAGGACTAAGCAACTTCACTTTCAATTTTTACTTCCGTGCATTGGAAAAGGAAGTGGCAACCCACTCCATTGTTCTTGCCTGGAGAATCCCAGGAACGGGGGAGCCTGGTGGGCTGCCGTCTATGGGGTCACACAGAGTCGGACACGACTGAAGTGACTCAGCAGCAGCAGTAAGCTTAAGCATCAGCCCATCCAATGAATATTCAGAGTTGATTTCCTTTAGAATTGACTGATTTGATCTCCTGGCAGTCCAAGGGACTCTCAAGTGTCTTCTCCAGCACCACAGTTTGAAAGCATCAGCTCTTCAGTGCTCAACCTTCTTTATGGGCCAACTCTCACATCCATACATGACTACTGGAAAAACCATAGCTTTGACTATATGGATCATTGTTGGCAAAGTGATGTCTCTGCTTTTGAATATACTGTCTAGGTTTGCCACAGCTTTTCTTCCAAGGAGCAAGAGTCTTTTAATTTGGTGACTGCAATTACCATCTGCAGTAATTTTGGAGCCCCTTCAGGGTTGATTTGTATTTTTCCCGTTTTTGTAGATTTTTTTGCCATACTCTTTCAGCCAGTCCAATGGAACTTGGCATCTCTTAGAATCTTTTGTTCACGTGTCTTTTGCCTCTCAGGGGAATGAATTTCCTTGGGAGCAAGGACTGCATTTTATTCATCTGTGTGTATCTCTGCCTCAGATGTTTTATCCAGGGTTGAAACTCATGGGGCTGGGAATTTAAAAAGAAACAGAATATATCTTTATTTTCACTTATCTCTGACAGAAATTCAGGATGTCCTTCAATTGTGAATGTGGACATGGGCCACAATAGAATCATATAATAGTAACTGTGACTTTGCCACAGTTAGAAACCCCAGAGTGTGTTTTTCTATCATATTACAGGTTATTGCAGACATCTCAGAATACCCTGGGCTCATCACTGCTCTGAAACTATGGGAGCTATTCAAATGCTATTTATGCTGCAAGATGGTGTTAGGATGTTTAAATAAAGAAACATATATATTACTTGTGTTGAAATTTTTTTAAGTGTTTTGAAAACTGTATTTCAATATAATTGGTTTCTTTTGTAACCCTCTATTTTATTTTATGAATTTAAATACATTATTCTAAACAAGGAATCCATAATGTGACCAAACCAAGAAAAGAATCCTTGTCTTGGTGTCTAACTCTGTGTCTTGTTCTGTTTGGTGAATGAAGTATATAGTGAATGAGAGAATTAGACTAAATAATTTTTCTTTCAACAAAGACTATTTGATCTGAATTAGTATGTAATATTGGTGTTACAGATATAATTGGGAAAATCAATCCTTTAAAATTCATAGCCCTCACTGTATATTAAAACAAATTCAAGTGAATTAAAGAGTTAAATATATATTATGAATTAAATTAATTTGATTCATTTACTCTTCAGTTCATTTTTTGGATGTCTGCTACATGCCAGACACAGTTCTAAGCAATAAGATACAATAATACAATAATAAATAGAAACTAATTCTTGGTCACAGTTGGTACTGGAACAACTGCACTTCCATACAATTTACCCCAATCCATGTCTTGTACCACATATAATAATTAAACCCTAATGGATGACACTCATAAAATTAGATCTTAATTCTACACACTTTTAAAAGCAATCATGGAAGAAAATCAGTGTAACTTTAAATTACAAAACAATCCACTAAAAATTTTATAACTTGGCTTCATCAAAATTAAAAAACTTCCGTTCTTTGGCAGACACCGTGAAGAGAACAAAAGAAATCACAGAGAGGATATTTGCAAATCTGATATCTGATAAAAGACATATCCAGAATAAAGAACTCTGAAAACTCATAAAAATAAGGAAATAATCACCCAATAAAAGTTGGCAATTAATTAAACAGACATCTCACCAAAGAACACACATGGATAGGAAATACATTCATAAAGAGATGCTCAGCACAATTTGTCATTGTGTTGCTGTTGTTCAGTCACTAAGTCATGTCCAGCTCTTTGCAACCCCATGGATACAGCATGCCATGCTCTTCTGTCCTTCACTTTCCCACAGAGTTTGCTTAAATTCATGTCCATTGAGTCAGTGATGCCATCCAACCATCTCATCCTCTGCTGACTCCTTCCTTGGCCTTCAGTCTTTCTCAGCATCAGGGTCTTTTCTAATAAGTCAACTATTCGAAAGACGTGGCCAAAGTAGTGGAGCTTCAGTTTCAGCATCAGTCCTTCCAATGAATATTCAGGGTTGATTTCCTCTAGCATCGACTGGTTGGATCTCCTGGCTGTCCAAGGGAGCCTCAAGAGGCTGCTCCAGCAGCGCAGTTCAAAAGCATCAATTTGGCATCAGGGAAATGAAAACCAAAACCGGAGCAAGACGCCACCATTTTCCTATTCTGATGACAAATGAAACAAAACACTGAACGTCGACAACGGTGATCACCCAGCGCTGGGGACTGGGTGATGGGCGAGCAATGGGAACTCGCATACATGCTCCTGAGAATGTAAAACGGTCCAGTAATTCTGGAAAACAATTGGGCGCTTATATAATTAAGCATGCACTTACTGTATGATTTAGCAATCTCACTCCTTGGCATTTATCTAAGAGAAATGAAAGCTTATGTTTACCAATCAGTGTGTGTACAAATATTCACAGCAGCAGGCCCAGTGAAAAACAGCACAAACGCCCTTAAACTAATGAACGAATAAACAAACTATGGTAAACCTACACAATGTCATAATTATTAGCATTTAAAAGACCATATTACCTACACATGCAACATCACGGATGACTCTTCATTGTACTATGTTAAATAAAACAAGCTGTAAAGGCTATAGGCTGTGCAATTCCTTTTGTATGACAGTTCTGGAAAAAGTAAAACTAGGGATACAGAAAACAGATCAGTGATTGCCAGGGACTGGAGTGGGGAGAGGAGCTGGCTACAAAGGGCACAAGGAATTTTAAGGGGGACTGTTTTATATCTTGAGAATGGTAGTGGGTACATGACCAGGTGTTCATCAAAACTTACAGAACTCTACACTTAAAAAAGGCAGATTTTACTATATGCAAATTACACTTTAACAAAAATGAAAAAACAGGCAAAAAACTAAACAAGTTTCCAGCTTTTGTGGGGAAAGATGGATTAAAAATCACACATACCAGGGCTCCTATGGTGGCTCAGTGGTGAAGAATTCACCTGCCCATGCGGGAGACATGGGTTTGATCCCTGGTCCGGGAAGATCACACATGCCACGGAGCAACTATCAAGCCTGTGCTCTAGAGCCAAGGAGCCACTACTGAAGGTCAGTCAGTTCAGGTCAGTTCAGTCGCTCAGTCGTGTCCGACTCTTTGCGACCCCATAAATTGCAACACGCCAGGCCTCCCTGTCCATCACCAACTCCCGGAGTTCACTCAGACTCACGTCCATCGAGTCAGTGATGCCATCCAGCCATCTCATCCTCTGTCGTCCCCTTCTCCTCCTGCCCCCAATCCCTCCCAGCATCAGAGTCTTTTCCAATGACTCAACTCTTCCCATGATGTGGCCAAAGTACTAAAGTTTCAGCTTCAGCATCATTCCTTCCCAAGAAATCCCAGGGTTGATCTCCTTCAGAATGGACTGGTTGGATGTCCTTGCAGTCCAACGGACTCTCAAGAGTCTTCTCCAACACCACAGTTCAAAAGCATCTTCAGTGCTCAGCCTTCTTCACAGCCCAATTCTCACATCCATACATGACCGCAGGAAAAACCATAGCCTTGACTAGACGAACTTTTGTTGGCAAAGTAATGTCTCTGCTTTTGAATATGCTATCTAGGTTGGTCATAACTTTCTTTCCAAGGAGTAAGCATCTTTTAATTTCATGGCTGCAATCACCATCTCCAGTGATTTTGGAGCCCCCCAAAATAAAGTCTGACACTGTTTCCACTGTTTCCCCATTATTTC
>NW_011494951.1:11025537-11030740 GCF_000754665.1 Bison bison bison | reverse complement strand
GCAATCTTGATTCCAGCTTGTGTTTCTTCCAGTCCAGCGTTTCTCATGAGGTACTCTGCATAGAAGTTAAATAAGCAGGGTGACAATATACAGCCTTGCTATGCTATGCTAAGTCACTTCAGTTGTGTCCGACTCTGTGTGACCCCATAGACGGCAGCGCACCAGGCTCCCCCGTCCCTGGGATCCTCCAGGCAAGAACACCGGAGTGGGTTGCCATTTCCTTCTCCAATGCATGAAAGTGAAAAGAGAAAGTGAAGTCGCTCAGTCGTGTCCGACTCTTAGCGACCCCATGGACTGCAGCCTACCAGGCTCCTCCATCCATGGGATTTTCCAGGCAAGAGTACTAGAGTGGGGTGCCATTGCCCTCTCCTGGATACAGCCTTGACAAACTCCTTTTCCTATTTGCAACCAGTCTGTTGTTCCATGTCCAGTTCTAACTGTTGCTTCCTGACCTGCATACAGATTTCTCAAGAGGCAGGTCAGGTGGTCTGGTATTCCCATCTCTTTCAGAATTTTCCACAGTTTATTGTGATCCACACAGTCAAAGGCTTTGGCATAGTCAATAAAGCAGAAATAGATGTTTTTCTGGAACTCTCTTGCTTTTTCCATGATCCAGTGGATGTTGGCAATTTGATCTCTGGTTCCTCTGCCTCTTCTAAAACCAGCTTGAACATCAGGAAATTCACGGTTCACATATTGCTGAAGCCTGGCTTGGAGAATTTTGAGCATTACTTTACTAGCATGTGAGATGAGTGCAAAGGTACCTCACCCTGAAGCCTGTGCTCTGCAACAAGAGAAGCCAGCGTGATGAGAAGCTCGTGCACTGCAGTTGGAGAATAGACCCCAGTCACCATGGCTAGAGAAAAGCCCAGGCAGCAATGAAGACCCAGCACAGCCAGAGATAAATAATAAAAAAAAATGAAATTTTAAAATTACTCAAGCCGATAGAAGTCAGTTGATGAGGAAGACTGTGAAGAACAGAGGACCAGAAGGAGGTTAGGAATGCGGTGGGTGTGTTTAAGTTTCCAAAGGCCAATCAGGGGTGCCCTCTCTGCTCTTGTGAGTTTAGGACAGAGACTGGAAGAGAGTTCATCGCATTTCTAAAATTGCAGAACGAGGAAAGTGAATCTTTATGAAATCTCTGCAGGGGTGATGCTTTTCTAAACTCTGATGGCAGAAACAGATAAGTAGACATTCCTTTGTGGTGTTTAAAAAATTCTGAAAAACCCATCCCCTTAAAACATTGTAGAAGATTACATGCAAGGCAATGGGTGCTGGGGTGTATGCCTTTGTGTGTGACTTAGAAGCTCACCTGAGAGGGGGTCTTAGGAAGAACATGAGAAAGAGGGAAGGAGGGGGCACTGCAGAGAAAGAAGAGCATCATGATGGGATCTTTGGGAGGTCCCCTCCTGCACCCCATTTCAGAGCCCTGATCACCAGCCCCAGGGCCAGCCGTCACAGCCCCCACACCCTCCTGTCTCTGATTGGAGTCTGGGAGGTTAAATGAGTCATTTCTCTTTGCAGGTGCTGTGATCAGGTGCTCTTGTTCTATATATAAAACTCCGGTGCTCCTGTGCGGATATCCAGAAAGCTCGATTAATCCCAAACATCCTTTCCCACAGAGATGTCCCAAAATAAAATCTTCAGCACAAGTAGAGTGGCTTAACTGTTTCCTTGATTGAATGACTGAATTTAAGTTTATGAAGGGTTTTTTGTGAGGAGGATACTGAACTTTATTCCCCAAGTTCACAGGCAGCTGAGGAAGAAGACAGGTGCTCACGTTTAAGCTGGGGAGTTTGTGGCTGGGCAAAAAGAAGAACTTAACCCACTGAGGACTGAAATGGAAGAACCGGCTGCATGGAGCAGTTAGGGAAGTTCCATCTACAGATGCACAAGGAGAAAAGAGATGTGTCAGCTGTCTCATTGACACTTGTCGATAGAGCAGAAAATATACTCTATCATATTCATCTTGAAGTCTAGATATCTAGCTTAGTGCCTGATACATGGTAGACAAGCCTGCCTGAAAAACATATTTAAAAAAGGGACTGGGGGAATGAACTGGTGAAATGGTGCCAGTGATGCAGCAGATACGGGCAATAATAAGATGAGATGATTCTCTGAAGCATCTGTCTCAGTGCTCTAGGGCCACAGTAACACTGCATAACAAACAATTCCAAAGCCTTAGGGAGGGTAGGGCGGTACACATTTAATTCTGCTTATGATGAGTTTGAGCAAATTCCAGGAGATAGTGAAGGACAGGGAAGCCCAGCATGTTACAGTTTATGGGGTCACAGAGTCGGACACGACTTCGCGATGGAACAACAATGAATTAATGCATAGCTGAGTGGTACGACTGGTTCTGCCTTGGACCTTCCTGTCTCTGCTGGGACAACCTTTGCTCTGTAAAGTCAGCCAATCCACCATCCTCCATGCTTGTGTTCATGGTGGACTCAAGGGCCCAAGAGAGCAGAAGTAAGAACCCATTTCTTCTGCCACATTCCTGACCAAAGGAAGTAGAAATCTAGTCCAGATTTAGGGTGTTTGGAAATAGACAGGACTTCTTAATGGGAAAGTTGTATTGCAAACCTTGGATGGTGGGGGGGAGGCTTAAAAAAATGCGGACTTTTTTGCAGTCATACTTAGCACCTCCTATCTAGTCATTCTCTTCTTTAAAAAAAAAAAAAGGTAAAATTTAAAATGCTACCATAACAAATTTTAAAAGTAATAGGGCATATATAAATATGTAACTACATTGAGTTAAAAAGAAAAATTGATGTAGGAGGTGGTATAGACTGTGCCTTAAAAGATAAATGTGTTTGGCAAAGTTGAGATGAGTCAGAGACATAGCTGACAGAGGAATAAGCAGGGACGTAGGCGCAAAGGTAGGAGGGAACATGAGGTACTCGGAGGTGGAGAGAAGTAGGGTTCAGAGCAACAGCATACAGGGCATCAATGGTGGGAAGAGGAGCTAGTTAGTATCAGGCTGTACTATGCAGATATCTGGCTTATTTACATTTACTTGCTTACAGGTCATCTTTCCTACTGGAGTGTAAGCTCCATGAAAGCAGAAATTTTGATTTCCCCAGCTTAGAGCTCTGTCCAGCACATAGCAGGGCTCAGAAAGTACTCGTTGATTGAATGGATGGAGAAGAGCCTTGTCAGCCTTGTGGGGGGAGTTGGACTTTACCCCAGGAGTAGTGGGAAGGGATCAATTTTTGAAAAGCAGTGAAGACTGTGAGAAGATTTGAGTTTCAGGAGGACAGTCTGATGCTAGAAGAAATGGAAACGGATGGAGTTTGGAGTTTGGAGCATGGAGTCATGGTGACGTTGCTGGAGGCAAGGGCAGCAGGAAACTGGGTCAGAGTTTCACAAAAGAAAGGGCTGCAGACAGATCCCAGCTTTCCGGTGTGGGCCTAACAGCTGAAGGGATAGCATGAAAGTGAAGGTGTTAGCCACTTAGTTGTGCCTGACTCTTTGCACTCCCATGGACTATAGGTCTCCAGGCTCCTCTGTCCATGGCATTCACTAGATAAGAATACTAGCTGGGTAACCATTCCTTTCTCCAGGGGATCTTCCTGATTTAGGGATGGAATCCAGGTTTCCTGCATTGCAGGTGGATTCTTTACCTCCTGAGCAGCCATTGCTGATCTACTCAAGATTTTATGAGAAAATCAGTGAGAGCTGTTGATTTTTTCCCTTTGTTAAATACTTATCGTTCAATGTTCAGTTTTCATCTGGTATGATCTGGAAACTGCTGCAATACATGATTTTTATTCCTCAGTCTGCACAGATTTTGATGTGTGTGTGTGTATTTTCGGTGTTAATGGTGAGCCTTATAAGCTGAATGCATGGGTATTAGAGCGTTGAAGTCAAAATGATTGCATTCACGTCCTGGCTTTTCTACATGTTAGCTGTGTGACTAATGTGCTTTACCTCCAGCTTCTTCTTCCTCATTTATGAAACAGGGCTAATTGAACACATCCTATCGACTTCAGAGGCTCATTAAAATAATCACATGGGATCCTGTAGGGAAAACACCCAGTATTTATTAAATACCAGTTACTCTGCTAAGCACTTGACAAGCATGTTCTAATTTAATCCCTATAACGGTCTAATTTAATCCCTATAACTAGAGTGCTATTATTATAGTACTATCCCCAATCTACAGATTACATGACTGAGGCTGAGATCCGTTAAACTTAGTTCTGTTTCGTACACTGTAATGTGCTATTTAAAAATGTTACTATGACTGCTACCTTTTGCTTTAGGAAGAAAACATAATGAATTTTCCATATGCAGATCCCACTTCTGAGGTTTGAGTGACTGTGCAAATAGCTGAACAAAATAAAACAAATAACAAAGTCAGGATAAGTCCATTATCAGGTCTTGGAGCAAGAGAAAGAGTGAAACGGGAGGAGTTCAGCGAAGACATCTGTTCACAGCTGCTGCAACGGAGACGATTACTTGCAGAGAGACAGATCATGGCCCTAGATTGCTTACCCATCACCTGCAACCTTGGGGCAGCCAGGCTGGGCTGGAATGTGATCTGTAGCTTCTCTCTATCCCTCCTTAAAATTGCTGCCAGGAGAGCCTGGAAGCCCCTGGAGCATAAAGGGGGGAATCCTGCTCTCTGTGTTCTCCCTCTAATGATACATGATCCCACAAGGATCTTACGTCAAGCCCCAGAGAGAATGATAAGGACTCATACTGTCTTCCTTGTGTATTAGTTATAGTTCTCAAAGAAACAGAACCAATACGATGAATGAAAAGTAAAACTGTTCATGGCTCAGTCATGTCCAACTCTTTGGGACGCTATGGACTGTAGCCCGCCAGGCTCCTCTGTCCTTGGAATTCTCCAGGCAAGAATACTGGAGTGAGTTGCCATTTCCTTCTCCAAGGGATCTTCCTGACCCATGAATGGAACATGTGTCTCCTGCATTGCACACAGATTCTTTACCATCTAAGCCACCAGGGAACCCATATGATATAAACAGCTAGAGAGAGAGAGAGATTGATTTTAAGGAATTCAGTTCAGTTCAGTTCAGTCTCTCAGTTGTGTCTGACTCTTTGCAACCCCATGAATTGCAGCACGCCAGGCCTCCCTGTCCATCACCAACTCCCGGAGTTCACTCAGACTCACGTCCATCGAGTCAGTGATGCCATCCAGCCATCTCATCCTCTGTCATCCCCTTCTCCTCCTGCA
>NW_011494951.1:11019730-11025437 GCF_000754665.1 Bison bison bison | reverse complement strand
GCCCCCAATCCCTCCCAGAATCAGAGTCTTTTCCAATGAGTCAACTCTTCGCATGATGTGGCCAAAGTACTAGAGTTTCAGCTTTAGCATCATTCCTTCCAAAGAAATCCCAGGGCTGATCTCCTTCAGAATGGACTGGTTGGATGTCCTTGCAGTCCAAGGGACTCTCAAGAGTCTTCTCCAACATCACAGTTCAAAAGCATCAGTTCTTCAGCGCTCAGCTTTCTTCACAATCCAACTCTGACATCCATACATGCCCACAGGAAAAACCATAACCTTGACTAGACAGACCTTTGTTGGCAAAGTAATGTCTCTGCTTTTCAATATGCTATCTAGGGTCATAACTTTTCTTCCAAGGAGTAAGCGTCTTTTAATTTCATGGCTGCAGTCACCATCTGTAGTGATTTTGGAGCCCCCAAAAATAAAGTCTGGCACTGTTTCCACTGTTTCCCCATCTATTTCCCATGAAGTGATGGGACAAGATGCCATGATCTTTGTTTTCTGAATGTTGAACTTTAAGCCAACTTTTTTACTCTCCTCTTTCACCTTCATCAAGAGGCTCTTTAGCTCCTCTGCACTTTCTGCCATAAGGGTGGTGTCATCTGCATATCTGAGGTTATTTAAGGAATTAGCTCATGTGATTATGGAGATTAGCAAGTCCCACATCTGCAGGGTGAGCCATCAGGCTGAAGACCCAGGGAGCTTCCAGTGCTACAGTTCAAGTCTGATGGATGCTGCTGGTGGAATTTCCTCTAGCTCAAGGAAGGTGAGTCTTTCTATTTAGGCCTTCAACTGAGCAGATGAGGCTCACCCGCATTGTGGAGGACCATCTGGTTTACCCACTGATTTAAATGTTAACTCATTCAAAAAACATCCTCATAGAAACAACCAGAATAATATTTGACCAAATATCTGGACACTAAGGGCCAGTCAAGCTGACATGTAAAATGAACCATCACACCCGGCTTTCAACCGGAATCCACAGTTGCCACAGCGCAGTTGCTGAAAGACCGTTAGGTGTCAGGCTTCTGACTGGGTCAGAGCAGGACTCATGGGTGGGAATGTCAACAACAGTCAATCGGCTCTCTAGAGGCTTCTCACCCTAGAGCCTGGTCAGGGTGGACCTTGGTTAGGGCCATGCAGAGTCCTGGCCTAGGTGACAACAAGGCTTCACATCAACTGGCTCTCTGACTTGAGTCTCCCTGCCCAAGCCCGTTTATTCCTCCTTCACATCCTGCTGGAAATTTTGGGCTAAAAGGTGAGTCTTCCATGTACATGTCATGTTACTACCCTCCATGAGGACCCAGTACACGTTACAAAGTCTGCCCTAGCCCCACATCCCTCTCCAGCCTCCTCTCTGCCCTCATCCCCACCAGGCACCCTAGGAAATCCTGATGCATGGCGGCACCTGGCTGTTGTTCTTGCTGTTTCGTCTGCTGAGACTGGCTTTGGTTGCTTGGCAAGAACCTCCCCCAGTTCAGGGCTCACCCCAAGTGTTCTTTATTTCAAAATCTTCTCAAATTTCTCCAGTCACCTTCCTCTGAACATACAATGGACTAGCTTTCTCCATTTTTTTTAACTTTTAATTTTCTATTGGGGTATAGAAAAGCAGAGATATTACTTTGCCAACAAAGGTCCGTCTAGTCAAAGCTATGATTTTTGCAGTAGTCATGTGTGGATATGAAAGTTGGACTCTAAAGAAAGCTGAGTGCTGAAGAATTGACACTTTTGAACTGTGGTGTTGGAGAAGACTCTTGAGAATCCCTTGGACTGCAAGGAGATCCAACCAGTCCATCCTAAAGGAGATCAGTCCTGAATATTCATTGGAAGGACTGATGCTGAAGCTAAAACTCCAATAATTGGCCACCTGATGTGAAGAACTGACTCACTGGAAAAGACCCTGATGCTGGGAAAGATTGAGGGCAAGAGGATAAGGGGATGACAGAGGATGAGATGGTTGGATGGCATCACCGACTCGATGGACGTGAATTTGAGCAAGCTCTAGGAGTTGGTGATAGACAGGGAAGCCTATTGTGCTGCAGTCTATGGGGTCTCAAAGAGTCCGACACGACTGAGCAATTGAACTGAACTGAACTGATAGCCAATTAGCAATGTTGTGGTAGTTTCAGGTGGACAGCAGAGGAACTCAGCCATACATATACATGTATCCATTCTCCTCCAAGCTTCCTTCCCATCCAGGCTGCCACATAGCATCGAGCAGAGTTCCCTGTACCACACAGTCGGTCCTTGTTGGTTATCCATTTTAAATAGCAGTGTGTACACGTCAATCCCAAGCTCCCTCCCGTTTATAGAATCCATGACACTGTGCAGCATTCACACATTTGTCATTGCGTCTGTCCTACCTGCTGACTGAGAATTACCCTTGTCACCGAAATGGTGCTCAGCATTTGTATACTAAATGCAGAATGAAAGGATGGGCAGGAGTGAATGGCGTCCAGGGTTACTGCACTTAAGGCAATAGCGCTGGGAGCTGAACTTGATTTCTTTAACTGCAGAACCTTAAAACAATCCCTCCACAAGGATTGTCTGAAGATGGTGCTGGGATGGCTATATCTGAATCTCCAGGGCAGGTGTTTGGTAAAAATACAGGTTCCCAGGAGCCTCCCACATCCAATAAATTGGACCACTTGGAGGACTGAGTTAGAAGGCAAAGAAAAGGTGTTAGAATGCCTGCTTGTTTGTTTGTTTTTATAATCCCTCTCAGACTTGTCCCTCTAGGAATTTGTCCTCGGAAATAACGCACAGATGCACATGGACAAGGTCCATAAACACTCTTGCAATTTTATTTAAGATAAAAAAAAATTAGAAGCAACCTACATTTTCATTGAAAAAGGGGGAATGGTGGCCAAATTAATTATGTTATATATGTATATGTATATATATATCCTCTGGAATACCAGGGAGCCATCACAAGAGAATGAGTACAATGAACCTCCTTAAAAGGATCTCTGAGACACATTTAACTGAAAAAGGCAGGTCAGGGAGGAAACGTGTGTTACAATCTTTTTTCTCTTAAAACTAATAAAAAAAAAAGTCTGACACATAGGTAGCTCTTATTCACTTTTGTAAGTGCATAAATACATTAGTAAAAGTGTGGAAAAATATACACCATCTTGTTAACAGTGATTTCCTCTGTAACTTGAAGATAAAATGATTTAAAGTCAAAATCAGAATGAAAAGCTTCCCAGGCATGAGGGAATATTTTGGAGTGACAGAAATGCCACACTTGGATTGTATGTACAAATTTACTAAAAATTATAGAATTGTGCTCTTAACAGGAGTACATTTTATGATATGTAAATTATACCACAATAAAAGTTGTTTTAAAAACAAGTTTCCCAGGTGATTTTGATGTGCATTTAATTTGGGGAAGCCCCAGCTATAAAATGCCTTTTCTTTTTCCTGAACCCTATCTTCCTTTCTTATATGAATATGTTTACCTTTCCTTGGGAAGGGTGATAATAAAATCAAGAACACAATAAAAATCAAAACATCATAAATACTGCCACAGAATTTCTGCCACTTTGCATATTTGAGGAATAGTGAAGTGAAAGCCCACCAGAATTAGAATCCCTGAGAGAATTCCTACTCTTCTCAAATTCAAGTTCAACAGAAGGTCTGACCTTAAACTTTACCACTGAAGTCTATGGCTAATCACCGCTCTTGAAAAAACCGTGCCCACAGGGCTGCATTTTGAAACATGGGACTTAATAATACTCACCTCAGAAGGCTGTGTAAGGTAAAATGAAAGAACTTTGCATTTGATAGGAATCTACTGTACTCTGTATACCTGGCCTGCCCTGGTTCCCAGTCAAGAAAGCTGACGTGTGGCTGATTCATGTTGACATGTGGGAAAAAAAAAAATCCCAATATAGTAAAGTAATTATCCTCCAAGTAAAATAAATACATTCATTTTTAAAAAAAGAAAGCCGATACTGGGATTTTCAACTCCAGACCTCAGTGTCTGGATCAGGGTGAGATTTGGCACATTAGTAGTTGATGTAGAATTGGCAAGCGCCTGGGTGGGGGGCTTCCCAGGTGGCCCTGGTGGTAAAGAATCTCCCTGCCAATGCAGGAGACTCAAGAGACTCGGTTTGATCCCTGGGTTGGGAAGATCCCCTGGAGGAGGGCGTGGCAACCCATTCCAGTGTTCTTGCCTGGAGAATCCCCATGGACAGGGGAGCCTGGCAGGCTGCAGTCCATGGGGTTGTAAAGGGTCAAACACGACTGAGCACACACAGCAGCAGCAAGAGCCTGGGTGAGTAAGATTTAACTGCCAAGACCCATGCTGACTAAATGAACTAGTAAAACCTTCTTTCTAGTAGTGTCTTCTTTTTGGGGACCTAACTACGGAGAGAAGCGATTCATCGCCCTCACAGTGGAGCACAAGACCGGGGAAGGGTGGACCAGCCTTTCAGCCATGTTCCTGTCATCAGTTGGCCCAGGGGAGCATTTCCCATTGTTGAGCAGTGTTCCAGCCTCCACATGGCCTGGCTGAGCACCTCATCCCTGTTCTTCATTTCCTGTGTACTTCATGCGAAGCTCCTCTTTCTGGAAACCTAATGAGACTCTGCACCTTGCAGGCAAGGTGGCCTCAGTCACCCAGCCCAAGAAATGGCCCATGACGTGTATCTGTGTTTGGTGATGTCCAACTCTTTGCGACCCTATGGACTGTAGCCTGCCAGGCTCCTCTGTCCATGGGATTGCCAAGGCAAGAATATGGAAGTGGGTTGCCATTTCCTTCTCCAGGGGATCTTCCCCACCCATGGATTGAATCTGCATCTCTTGCCTCTGCTGCATTGGCAGGCAGGTTCCTTACCAACTGTGCCACCTGGGAAGCCCACGTGCCCAGGAAGGGTGCTCACTAACGCTGGCACTCTATCACTCACGCTGCCCTCTCTGTGCACCAGGCTGTTTCACACACGCCACACACATCAACTCCTTGACTCCTCCCTGCCCATCTGAAGTGGGTGCAATTTTATCATCATTCCTATTTCAGAGATAAGGAAACTGAGACATCATTAGGTGGCTTACACAGTTAAGAGATGGGGCTGGGGTTAGAACGCCTCCCTTCACCACCATTTTTTGCCATGCCATTTTGCTCTCCATCAACAATAGTTCCCTTTTCCCTTCTAGTTTTACTTTATAACACAATCCTTAAGAGTCTTATGAGGTCAAACTAGGTCACTGCTTCATCTTTCTATTTACCTTCAAGCCCAATGACTCAAGAACCTTCACCATTGCAGATTCTGCCTTTTTCCTGCTCTCTCTTTCCCCTTGATATTTGCATAACAGAACAGCTCACATTTTTGGTGCTTTAACTCAAGGGAGCTAAATGTGCTCAGCAGTACAAAGAGGCATAAAATAGAAGGGAAAGTATAGACAGAGGATAACTTCAGTATCTGACCTATTTTCTTTTTGGTGTTGGAGACAGGTATTCCTTTCAAAGTACAAAGTGTAACTTGAGGGACCATGGAAACTTTAATCACTCTGGTACAATTTTTCTTCCAGTAGAAAATGTTTTCTTTACCTTGAACATGAACTTTTAATTTTTTTTTTAATGTAAATGTCCTTGAAAAAGAAATGCACGTGACAATGTGAAAGAGTTTGTTTTTGGCACAAGGACCTTGGTATCTGGTCTCCGTTCTGCCATTTTCTGGCTGAGTGGCTTTGGGTTTGTCTTATG
>NW_011494951.1:11004039-11019630 GCF_000754665.1 Bison bison bison | reverse complement strand
TATGAATTCTCTGAGCTTCTGATTCTTCATCTGTAAGATGCTTTCCTTGTGGGACTGAGAGAATGAGGCTCCAGGAGCATGATATTCCACCCACAGGATTGGACACCACGAGATGGAGTCTTTTATTGCAAGCAGGAGTCATCCTATGTTCCTGGGCTTTATTTTTACACTTAACTATACCTTACCATCAGAAGCCAAGAAAACTCTATTTGGGAGAGTAGGGGGAAATTTCACATTCTTTGGAGGATTGTTTACCAGGATTAAATAACAGTGAGGTAAAATAACTTGGGCAATCTAAGTTGCTCATAAATGTAATGGATTATGAGTTTAATACTAATCCTTCATTCCAAAGATAGTTTTGAGCAGAACACATGCCCAAGTCAGGGAAGGCATTATGTCTGGTATGGTTGATATTTTATTGTAGGGTTGGATGTGACAGTGGTAAGAAATGCTGGGACTTCCCTGGTGGCCCAGTGGTTAAGACTCCACATTTCCACTGCAAGGAGCACAGATTGATACCTGGTTGGGGAACTAAGATCCTGCATGTCCTGTGGCCAAAAAAAAAGAAAGCAAAAATAAATTTCTTTAACTGAATACAAATGAAAATACAACATGTCAACTTGACTTTTTTCATTAAAAAATAAAAAGAAATGCTAAAGACTCAAAAGAAAAAGTGAGGGTCATCACAGGCAGATGAGGGAAGCTAGAGATACAGAGGAAATGGACGGTAGACAAAGGTGGTTGAGAGTAGACAAGTGTAGTTGGAAGCAGACAAAGAGAGACAATGGTTGTTGTTGTTTTTACTTGCTCAGTCATGTCCGACTCTTCGTGACCCCATGGACTGTAGCCCACCAGGCTCCTCTGTCTATGGGATCTAGTCAAAAATACTGAAATGGGTTGCCATGCCCTCCTCCAGGGGACCTTCCCAACCCAGAGATCGAACCCCCATCTTCTGCATAGGCAGGTAGGTTCTTTACCACCAAGACATCTGGAAGTCTAGACAAAGCTAGTGAAGGGTAACTAGGGATAGATGAACATCGTGGGGCTTCCCCGGTGGCTCAGTGGATAAAGAATCCACCTGTAATGCAGGAGGCATAAGAGACACCGGTTCGATCCCTGAATTGGGAAAACCCCCTGGAGGAGGGTGTGACAACTCACCTCAGAATTTTTGCCAGGAGAATCCCATGGACAGAGGAACCTGGTGGGCTACAGCCCATTGGATCACAAAGAGTCGAACGTGACTGAAGCGACTGAGCCACACATGCACAAGCATCAAGTGAGGGAGAATTTGGAATTAAACCAGGAGCGTTAGGTGGACTGGGGAGGAAATAGAGAATTGCGTCATTGAGGTCATGACCTCAGTGGAGTAATGGGAGGTTAAGAGACCAGAGGACTAGCATGTGGCTGGTGCTGTAGACTGAATGATTATGTCTATAGCTGATGATTATGTCTATTACGTCTATACAACCCCAGATTCTTGTGTTGAAACCTAACCCCCAGTGGGATAGTATTTGGAGGTGGGGCCTTTGGGAAGTGAGTCAGTCATGAGGGTGGAGTCCTCACGATTCTGATGAGTATCCATCTCTCGTCCCTCACCTCTTCCACCACGTGAAGGATGCAGCAAGAGAACAGGCGCCTAGGAACCAGGAAGCGGGCTCTCACCAGACCCCAGGTCTGAGGCGTCTTGATCTTGGATTTCCCAGCCTCCAGAATGGGGGGAAGTAAATGTCATTGGAGCCACCCCCTCTGTGATATTCTGTCATGGCAGCCCAGACAGACCAGCATCCCAGGGACCTGCACCCGAGAGCAAGGAGATTGCAAAAGCCAGAATCTATTTCTAAGCAATGTTGTATCACGTTGCTACGCTTCAAGCACCAAAAAGGCAGCTGTTTGTTTCTTTTTTCCTTTAATTTAAATATTTCATGCTGTTATTGATTGACCTACCTCTTGTCTGGGCTCTAAGAGGGAGGCAGATATCATTTGTCTATAAACGGCTATCTGAGCTTCTGGAATGATGAACTGACAGCTCCCGGCAGATGAGCCGACAGACAGGGCATGGTTATGGCTGCTTCGCCTTTTATTTTGTAAGTTTTATTGTTTAAAACGTTTTTATTAGCATATAATTGCTTTACAATGTTGTGTTAGTTTCTGCTGTGCAGAAAAGTGGATCAGCTAGACGTATACATATATCCGCTCTTCTGGGGACTCTTCTCCGCTGTAGTTTATCACAGGGTATTGAGGAGAGCTCCCTGTGCTATGCAGTGCGTTCTCACTAATCATCTATTTTATACATTCGCTAAGTCACTTCAGTCGTGTCCCACTGTTTGCAACCCTATGGGCTCTAGCCTGCCAGGCTTCTCTGTCCATGGGATTCTCCAGAAAAGAATACTGGAGTGGGTTGCCATGCCCTCCTCCAAGGGATCCTCCTGACTTCCAGGGATCAAACCTACAGCTCTTGCATCTCCTGCATTGGCAGGCAGGTTCTTTACCACTAGCACCACCTGGGAAGCTATTATTTTATACACAGTGGTGTGTTAATACGTATGTCAGTCTCAATCTCCGAATTCATCCCACCTCTGCTTTCTCACCCTGGAGTCCATAGGTTTGTTCTCTACATCTACATCTTTATTTCTGCTTTGCAAATGTGTTCCTCTGTATCATTTTTCTAGATTCCAGATATAGGCATTAGTATATTTGCTTTTCTCTGACTTACTTCCCTCCGTGTGACACTCTCTAGGTCCATCCACGTCTCTGCAAATGGTACAATTTAGTTCCTTTTTATGGCCGAGTAATACTTCATTAATATATATGTGCCATGTCTTCTTTACCCATTCCTCTGTTGATGGACATTTAGGTTGCTTCCAAGTCCTGGCTATTCTAAATAGTGCTGCAATGAACATTGAGGTGCACATGCCTTTTGGGATTATGGTTTTCTCTGGGGTATATGCCCAGGAGTGGTATTGTTGAATCATACCTTAGTTCTAACTTTAGTTTTTTAAGGAACCTCCATACTGTTCTGCTTAGAGACTGCATCAATTTACATTCCTACCAACAATGTAAGAGGGCTCCTAAAGGGGATCTACAACAGAAGACATCTCCCCGATCCTGAGGAGCCTCGGGCAGTGCAAAACCATATCTGAGAGAATAAGGCCGGGGGAGAAGGCTTCCTCTCTCTGCAAGTGTCTCGGCACTTTTGCCATGTACCTAGAGTAGCCAATTTCCCACAAAAATTTAGAACAAATCATCTTAGAAGGGTTAATTTCCTGGAATTCTTGCTAAATTCTTGTTGTTGTTCAGTTGCTAAGTCATGTCCGACTCTTTGCAACCCCATGGACTGCCACACACCAGGCTCCTCTCTCCTTCACTATCCCAGAATTTTCTCAAATTCATGTCCATTGAATCTCTGATGCCATCTCATCCTCTCTCACCCCTTTTTCCTCCTGCCCTCAATCTTTCAGAATCAGTCCTTCCAATGAATATTCAGGGTTGATTATCTTTAGGATTGACTGGTTTGATCTCCTTGCTGCCCAAGAGACTCTCAAGAGTCTTCTCCAGCACCACCGTTCAAAAGCACCAAGATTCATGCTAAAATTAAGTCTCAAAAGCACCTTTAATAAAAGCATAGATCTGATGACAGCACGGCCTGCTCTGAAACCTTCCTGGGCATCCCTCTGCCCATAAATAAAGTCAAATTCCCTAAAATAGTGTGACCTGACCCCAGACCACTTCTTTTGGTTTCTCTGCCACTCTTCACATCTCAGACTCCTAACCTGATTCCTGACTCCGTCACCATTTCCCAAACAGTCTGTGCGATTTCCCGCCCCATGCACTTGCTTCCCTCCTGAAGGACCATCCTCCCAGCTCTGGTGGATTTTAAAGCTGTCCTTTGATATATCCTTCACAGGACAGTGCCCCCCATCCCAGGGACTGCCAGTCTGTAGTGATCTGATGCCTTCACATCTGCCTGGGCTCACACAGTTTTGCTGATGAGTCTTTATAAAGGCAGGTGAGTATTTGAGTTTTATACTAATTTACAACTTAAATGTTCCTACTTTGAATAGAAAGCATTTTGAAATGACCACTGTAGATTTTTTCTGTCAACACAGAAACCCATCTCCCTGCTGCAAAAGCGCATTGCCCTTGTTGAGTTCCTGTGGTGGTTCTAATCTTAACGAGTACTGAGAGCATCATTATTTGATGGCCCTGCTCCTGTTTTTCACAGATATTCCTGACCATTTCCTTCAAAGCAGCCTGCTTGCTGACTCACTGAGAAGCATGCTCAAGATGGAAGGACTCCTCCTTTTCCCACATGCCTCACCTTTCCTGGATTTTATTGCAGTTTCTGAGGAGGAGCCATAAATCTATGTCCTTCAGTTTGAAGAGGTGCACAAGGAATTCAGCAGCTTGATAAGGGAGGCTAGAGAAAGGGTTTCTGAGGCAGAAAAAAATGAGGTGCACAGCAAAGAATCAAGAGGCATCCACAGGGCTGATGCTTTGCATGTTGGATTCCTGCAGCATTTACAGACCCAGTGGTTCCATTTAGGAGACAGGAGAGAGAAGCATCTTCCTGGAATGCAGAAATACCACACGGCCATATATTTCTTATTCCAGGATAGAAGGGCAGGCAGGCTCTGCAAACGACCTGATTTCTGCTGGTTAAGCAATAGAGATAAAGGCAACAGCTGCCTCTCCCGGCTCGGATGCGCTGGGACTCAGCTCCACGACCTCAATTTCCAGAACTGGATACGTCTCTGCGTTTCCAGGGACTACCCCCCAACTTTGTTCTAGACGTCCCCTCAGCTTGTGTCTCTTTGGTAATGCTTTGTGATCCCCACCTGGGGGTATTCCGTTGGACTGATACACAGCAGTATTGCAGTTGAACCGGAATCTTTGTTCAGAGGTGTATCATGTTTCCATGCCAACGAACTCCAAGCGGCAACCAGTGTTTCTCCCTTACTCCCTCTCTGCCTCCTTCAACCCCTCCCTCCTTTCCTTCCTTCTCTCTTTTTCTCCTTTCCTTTCTTCTTGCTTTCACCTTCTTTCTTTCTTTCTCTTTCTTTCCTTCTAAATGCTTCATGCAGCATTCAACTTTGCATGTGTGGGCGTGTTCTCAGTTCAGTTAAATTCAGTCACTCAGTCGTGTCTGACTCTTTGTGACCCCATGGACTGTAGCCCACCAGGCTCCTCTGTCCCTGGGATTTTCCCAGGCAAGAATACTGGAATGGGTTACCGTTTCCTTCTCCATGGGATCTTCCCAATCGAGGGATGAAGCTAGCATCTCCTGCACTGGCAGTCGGGTTCTTTATCACTGAGCCACCTGGAAAATCCCACTCAATTTTGTAGGTGAAGGTAAAATGCAATTGCCAGAGGAAAGAGGAGAGAACAGATGTAAAGAGTCAAGAAGACAGTCTGTGTTCTTAAAGCAACTAGAATCCAGGCAGGTGGATTTATGCCAGATAAGTGAACTAACTTTCATGATTGGACATGTGAACGCATGTTTGCATCTTTGAAAATTTGAAACTTGAAGCTTCATACGCAGGAAACTTACTGTAGAAAAAGTGCTTCTCTACAGTTGATTAGTTCCAGCAAAACATGCCGGGAATGAATCTGGTTAACAGAGCTTGTGGTGTTAGCTTAGGTATGCATATCAGTCAGTTCAGTTCAGTCACTCAGTCGTGTCCGACTCTTTGTGACCCCATGAATTGCAGCATGCCAGGCCTCCCTGTCCATCACCAACTCCCGGAGTTCACTCAGACTCATGTCCATCAAGTCAGTGATGCCATCCAACCATCTCATCCTCTGTCGTCACCTTCTCCTCCTGCCCCTAATCCCTCCCAGCATCAGAGTCTTTTCCAATGAGTCAACTCTTCGCATGAGGTGGTCAAAGTACTGGAGTTTCAGCTTTAGCATCATTTCTTCCAAAGAAATCCCAGGGCTGATCTCCTTCAGAATGTACTAGTTGGTTCTCCTTGCAGTCCAAGGGACTCTCAAGAGTCTTCTCCAACACCACAGTTCAAAAGCACCAATTCTTTGGCGCTCAGTTTTCTGTATATACCTTGGAAGAAAAGCTATGACAAATCCTAGACAGTGTATTAACAAGCAGATATCACTTTGCCGACAAAGGTCCTTATAGTCAAAGCTATGGTTTTTCCACTACTCGTGGACAGATGTGAGTTGGACCATAAAGAAGGCTGAGCTCTGAAGAATTGATGGTTTCCCACTGTGGTGTTGGAGAAGACTCTTGAGAGTCCTTTGGACAGCAAGGACATCCAACTTGTCAATCCTAAAGGAAATCAGTCCTGAATATTCATTGGAAGGGCTGGTGCTGAAGCTGAAATGCCAGTACTTTGGCCACCTGATGCAAAGAGCTGACTCACTGGGAAAGACTCCATTGCTGGGAAGATTGAAGGCAAGAAAAGGGGGAAACAGAGGATGAGAAGGTTGGAAAGCATCACTGACTAAATGGACATGAGTTTGAGTAAACTTTGGGATATGATGAAGGAGAGGGAAGCCTGGTGTACTGCAGTCCATGGGGTCACAAAAAGTCAGACATCACTTAGCAACCGAGCAACAACAATGTACCAGTCACTCTGACCATCGAGGTAAGACACTCTTATTGTCCACACCTGAGACTTGTATCTGGCTGGAGGACAAGGAGTAGGGTCAGACTCATTTTCATTCAAGGATTAAAGTGGGAGAAGGGTGGTTTGGGGGGTTCTGATAGGAGAGGAAATGCAGAAGAATATCAAGCAGCAAAAATCGGAATGGTACTTTTCTTCCCTCCCCACAATCACCAGTGTGGGAACAGTTGAATCTTGATTTGCTCAGGCCATCAAAGAAATAGGGGGGTTAAAAGAACCATCAATCTACCCAGTAGGATTTGGCTCCTCTTTTATAGTTGAGGGCGACTAATGAACTTCAAAGTGGCATTTCTTTGCATGTGGCCAGTTATAAGTGGCCGGCAGTTAAGCCCAAATGCTGTAATGACTAACTCAGAAAGTCCATTTTGAAACTCTCTGGTTCATTCCTTCCCAAAGATATTTATGAGCACTTAGAACAGCTGCTTCCGGGCACTGGGAGAAAACATCACCATCTTGCAATGTTATGACTTTAATACCAATAAATGGGAAGGAAGCATAAATGATAATAATCTGGGGAAAGCATCCTCTTCTCATTTCCTGCCTGCTTGCCAAGCTGTGTGCTGTTTTGATAGGAAGCAGGGGAAGCATATTCAAATCTGTCCCTTGTCTCCATCAACGCCATCCTTGCTGTGGTTTCATCCTCACCGTCTCTTTCTTGGACCACTACTCTGTCTCCAGACCCAGAGTCCCACCTCTCCTCTCCCCTGGTCACAGGTCATCCTCTGCTCTGCTGCTCTTGAGATCTGCAAAGCTCAGCACCATCCACAATGTCCTCAAAGTTCTCTCCTGCCTCTCTAATAGCTCCCATGGCTAACTCTCTAGAACAATACTCCTCACACCTCCATCACGTGCCTCCCAGCTTTATGATTTTTTGCTGAATTTTTGTGTCATCTTCACAATGCTTTTCTTAATATTTTCTTTAAGTTCACGTACTAATTTTTATTTCAACTTACCCTTGTCCTGAGCAATAATCTTCATTAAATTTCCATTTTCATGTTTGTGTGTGTGTTTTGTTTTTATTAAATATGAAGAAAAGTCAGAATAAGTAAAAGAGTGATTTTTAAGAATTTTTTCTAAAATGACCTGGTATGCCAACAAAGTTGTGTGTGTCCCCCTTTGGGAACACTAGCCATTGGGATTAAATCCAAACATAATGTGGCTTCTGATTCTTCTTAATCAGCCCCCAGCTACCCTTCTGGCTCTGTGTCTCTCTGGTTGGTTCTGCAGATTCTTTGAATTCTTCACATATACACATGTGCCTTTGTACCTGCTGTTCATCTGCCTGGAATGACATCTTCCCACTTCCTTCTTTACTGGACAAACCATCTTTACCCTAAGATACTCACCCTCTTGGTGAAACTCTGCAAGTTATTATTCCTTTGAACAGTTGGTCAGACTGTGAGGCAAGCATTATACTGTCTGTGGATCATATAGTGTGCACATGCTCAATCCTGTCTGACTCTTTTGGGACCTCATAGACTATAGCCCTCCAGGCTCCTCTGTCCATGGGATTCTCCAGGCAAGAATACTGGAGTGGGTTGCCATTTCCTTCTCCAGGGGATCTTCTCAACCCAGGGATCAAACCCGCATCTCCTGATGCATCTGTGCATAACTTGGCCCATTTTTGCCCTGCTCCAGCCATGGTCTCCCACCAGGTACAGGCTGCTCTGAGTCTTATCTGTACTGGAATGCCCAGCCCAAGGACCCCCTCAGACAAGATCCTCTGGACTTGCTGCAATCACGCCTGTTCCATTCCTTTGCTAATAGCAATGGAGATCATTTTGCTCTCAAGAACTACAGTAGAAAGTATTTGCAAAAGGTCCATAGTACATTTTGTGGTCAGCATCAGCCCACAGAACCACCAACTACATGAATTCTAGAAAGCAGTGCTTCTTGCTTTTCTTCTGGTCAGTTATAATAGAGCGTTACAACAGAAAATGTTCATCCGCTCACATTCCTCTGTCTGGGAGAAACGCAAGGCTACTCCCTACAGTTTCCTATGTTCTCCTTGTAACTAATCCCATTCTCTCTCACCCAAGACAGCGAATTCCAAGTGTCAGTGAGAGGGGTGTTTCCCACAAATAAAGTTGAACCCACTCTAATTCATTATTTTAAAAGAGATTCACTAGCAAATTTTAAAATTAGGTTTCAGTTAAAAAAATTTCACATATGAAACATCTAGCAATAGAGTAGGCTTTCCCCTACCAAAATACAGACTCCAAGAAAATAGGGATGATATCTGCTTTGGATTTCTCCTTGTATTTTATTTTTTAAATTTCACAAATGCATACTCAGTACCTGGGCACAGGGCCTTCAACATAGTAGATACATGGCACATGTCCTAAAGGAATTGTTGCACCTATATGCTCCTGACCGTGTGAGCTGCATAGCCCACTGGGCTTGTGGGGGTGACCAGGGAAGGTGGAGGCCGGTGGGCAACAGGGGAAGAAGACACATGCACAAAGTGCACAAGCATCATCTAGAGCCTGGAAGAGGCACCGCACTCCTGCGTGACTGCATCTCCAGTGTCTTCACGTGAGCCTCAGCAATCTGACCCCATGGATTTTCACCATCAATAAACAGTAACAAAATAACTTTTCTTTTGTGAGGTGGTGTGAGATGATAATGCTATGCTGCTTCTGCTGCTGCTGCTAAATCGCTTCAGTTGTGTCCGACTCTGTGCGACCCCTTAGATGGCAGCCCACCAGGCTCCCCCGTCCCTGGGATTCTCCAGGCAAGAACATTGGAGTGGGTTGCCATTTCCTTCTCCAATGCATGAAAGTGAAAAGTGAAAGTGAAGTTGCTTTAGTCGTGTCTGACCCTCAGCGACCCCATGGACTATAGCCTACCAGGCTCCTCCATCCATGGGATTTTCCAGGCAAGAGTACTGGAGTGGGGTGCCATTGCCTTCTCTGTGGTAATGCTATATATGATGTTAAATCCCCTTAATGTATATGATTCTTTGAATATGGGTCCACATGGTAATTATCTTTGCATGGGATAAATTATGGCTATATTTTATGGGCTTCTTTTTGTTTACATTTCTGTAATAAACAGGAGTTGCTTTAAGGATCTTTTTTTCTTCTTATGGTCAAAAGTTTCCCTTTCCTTCTCTTACAAAAAAGAAGGCTATTCAATTTGGAAATTTTGGGCTTCCTGGTTCTAAATACATCTTTGCCTCCCTCCTCCAAAAAAAATTTCAGTCCCAAGAATCCTGGAGCTTCATTTTTCCCAACCTCAGCTCCATACTCCTCTTTACTTCCCTCTGCATCCCACACCACATAGCTGATGCCAAGAATAGATGGGGCAGAGGCGGGGAGAGACGGTAGATGGTGGTGGTTGGGGGGAGCTTTGAAACGCCATCCTGAGCAGACAATGAGAGTTAAGAGTTTGTGATCCCTTAGCCATGAGATGATGTGCTTGAAAAAAATAAAGTTACAGTTTTATTAAGATGTAACTCACTTACCTTTCAAGTCACTCATTTAAAGTGTACAAGTCAATAGTTTTTAGTATATTTACAAAGTTGCACCCTCACCACCACCACCAATTTTAGGATATTTTCATCACACCAGAAAGAACTCCATAACCATTAGCAATCATTCCCCATTTTACCCCAACTCCCCAGTCCTAGGTCACCAAGAATCTATGTTCTGTCTCTAAATATATTTGCCTATTCCAAACATTTCATATCAGTGGAATCATAGAATATGTGGCCTTTTGTGGCTGACTTCTCTCACCACACATGTTTTTAAGGCTCATTCTCACTATAACACATGTTGGTATTTTATTTCTTTTATTTTTTAGTAATATTACTTGCATGGATATATTGCATTGTATTTATCCAATCATCTTTTGATGCATAGCTGTTTCCACACTTGGCTCTTGTCAATAACATGATGAACATCTGTGTGCAAGCTTTTGTGTGGCCATAGGTTAGCATTTCTCTTGGATATATACCTAGGAGTGGCATCACTGGGCCAGGTGATAACTCTCTGTGTGACACTTTTGGAAACTGCCTGAGGGACATCTCAGCTGAGGGAGTGGGAGAGTGGGAAAGGCCTGCTTAAAGATCCTTGCTCACTGAAATCTGGGGTGAGATGAGGTCCCTAGAAGTGAGTGCAGACCTGGCCTTGTGAGGCCTCCAGAGCTGCAAATTGCCCCAGAGGACTTGTCACCACTAAAGTCTGCATCTTGAGAAAGCCCTTGAAAAAAAGTCAACATCCATTTATGATAAAAAAAAAAAATCCAGAAAGCAGGCACAGAAGGAACATATCTCAACATAATAAAAGCCATATATGATAAACCCACAGCAAACATTATCCTCAATGGTGAAAAATTGAAAGCATTTCCCTTAAAGTCAGGAACAAGACAAGGATGCCCACTCTCACCACTACTATTCAACACAGTTTTGGAAGTTTTAGCCATAGCAATCAGAGAAGAAAAAGAAATAAAAGGAATCCAGATTGGAAAAGAAGAAGTAAAACTCTCACTGTTTGCAGATGACATGATCCTCTACGTAGAAAACCCTAGAGACTCCACCAGAAAATTACTAAAGCTAATCAATGAATATAGTAAAGTTGCGGGATATAAAATTAACACACAGAAATCCCTTGCATTCCTATATACTAGCAGTGAGAAAACACTGAAATTAAGGAAACAATTCCATTCACCACTGCAATGAAAAGAGTAAAATACTTAGGAATAAATCTACCTAAAGAAACAAAAGACCTATGTATAGAAAACTATAAAACATAGATGAAAGAAATCAAAGAGGACACTAATAGATGGAGAAATATATCATGTTCATGGATTGGAAGAATCAATATAGTGAAAATGAGTATACTACCCAAAGCAATCTATAAATTCGATGCAATCCCTATCAAGCTACCAACAGTATTTTTCAGAGAACTAGAATGAATAATTTCACAATTTGTATGGAAATACAAAAAACCTTGAATAGCCAAAGCAATCTTGAGAAAGAAGACTGAAACTAGAGGAATCAACCTGCCTGACTTCAGCCTATACTACAAAGCTACAGTCATCAAGACAGTATGGTACTGGCACAAAGACAGAAATATAGATCAATGGAACAAAATAGAAAGCTCAGAGATAAATCCTCACACATATGGACACCTTACCTTTGACAAAGAGGCAAGAATATACAATGGAGAAAAGACAATCTCTTTAACATGTGGTACTGGGAAAATTGGTCAACCACTTGTAAAAGAATGAAACCAGAACACTTTCTAACACCATACACAAAAATAAACTCAAAATGGATTCAAGATCTAAATGTAAGACCAGAAACTGTAAAACTCCTAGAGGAAAACATAGGCAAAACACTCTCCATCATAAATCATAGCAGGATCCTCTATGGCCCACCTTCCAGAGTAATGGAAATAAAAGCAAAAATAAACAAATGGGACCTAATTAAACTTAAAAGCTTTTGCACAAAGAAGGAAACTATAAGCAAGGTAAAAAAACAATCTTCAGAATGGGAGAAAATAATAGCAAATGAAGCAACTGACAAAGAATTAATCTCAAAAATATACAAGCAACTCCTGCAGCTCAATTCCAGAAAAATAAACTACCCAATCAAAAAATGGGCCAAAGAACTAAACATACATTTCTCCAAAGAAGACATATAGATGGGTAACAAACACACAAAAAGATGCTCAACATCACTCATTATCAGAGAAATGCAAATCAAAACCACAGTGAGGTACCATCTCACACCAGTCAGAATGGCTGCTATTAAAAAGTCAACAAACAATAAATGCTGGAGAGGCTGCAGAGAAAAAAGAACCCTCTTACACTGTTGGTGGAAATCCAGACTAGTACAGCCACTATGGAGAACTGTGGAGATTCCTTAAAAAACTGGAAATAGAACTGCCATATGACCCAGCAATCCCACTGCTGGGCATACACACTGAGGAAACCAGAAATGAAAGAGACACGTGTACCCCAATGTTCACTGCAGCACTGTTTATAATAGCCAGGACATGGAAGCAACCCAGATGTCGATAAGCAGACAAATGGATAAGAAAGCTGTGGTACATATACACAATGGAATATTACTCAGCTATTAAAAAGAATACATTTGAATCAGTTCTAATGAGGTGGATGAAACTGGAGCCTGTTACACAGAGTGAAGTAAGTCAGAAAGAAAAACACCAATACAGTATACTAACACATATATATGGGATTTAGAAAGATGGCAATGATGACCCTATATGTGAGACAGAAAAAGAGACATAGATGTAAAGAACAGTCTTTTGGACTCTGTGGGAGAAGGTGAGGGTGGGACGATTTGAGAGAATAGTATTGAAACATGTATATTATCATAGATGAAATAGATTGCCAGTCCAGGTTCAATGCATGAGACAGGGTGCTCAGGGCTGGTGCACTGGGATGACCCTGAGGGATGGGATGGGGAGGGAGGTGGAAGTGGAGTTCAGAATGGGGAACACATGTACACCCATGGCTGATTCATGTCAATATACGGCAAAACCACCACAATATTGTAGAGTAATTAGCCTCCAATTAAAATAAATACATTTAAAAAAATAAATAAAATCTGCATCTTGCCTTCAATAAGTCAGGTTCTTAATGGCTTCTGAGTCAAAAATTTGAGACTCCCCAGAGAAAAGTGAAAGTGAAAGTGAAAATGAAGTCACTCAGTCGTGTCCGACTCTTGCGACCCCATGGACTGTAGCCTACCAGGCTCCTCAGTCCATGGAATTTTCCAGGCAAGAGTACTGGAGTGGGTTGCCATTTCCTTCTCCAGGGGATCTTCCCAAATGAGGGATCGAACGCAGGTCTCCTGCACTGCAGGCAGACACTTTACCGTCTGAGCCACCAGGGAAGCCCCAGAGAAAACACATCCTACAGTCAAAACCCATGACACATCACGAAAGTGAAAGTGACAGCTGCTCAGGCGTATCTGACTTTTTCGACCCCATGGACTGTAGTCCGCCAGGCTCCTCTGTCCATGGAATTCTCCAGGCAAGAATACTGGAGTGGGGTGCCATTTTTTTCTCCAGGGGTTTTTTCTGACCCAGGGATCAAACTCAGGTCTCCTGATCTTCAGGCAGATTCTTTACTAACTGAGCCACCAGGGAAATCCTATGACACACCACAAAGAGTATTATGTTCCACAAGAAAACAATCCGTGCAAGGTAGAAGACTTTGTGCTAGAACATTCAGGTCCTTCCCCAGCTGATCCAGACCTGTGTTCAGGCTGACTTCATGGACTGTCCAGACTGTGAAATCCATGTCTAACTCTAGAGCAATATTCCTGTCACCCCCATCCTGTGCCTCCCAACATTATGATTTTTGGCTGTATTTTTGTATCATCTTCATAATGCTCTTCTTAGTATTTTTTTTTTTACATTCACTTGCTTTTTAAAATTTAAACTGACTCTTGTCCTAAGCAATAATCTTCATTAAATTTCCATTTCCATGTGCTGGGTTTGTTTGCTTGTTTGTTTGTTCATTTGTTTTCCTTAAATATGAAGGAAAATTAGAATAAGTAAATACTGATTTTTCAAAAGTTTTTAAAGATCCAACCAGTCCATTCTGAAGGCGATCAGCCCTGGGATTTCTTTGGAAGGAATGATGCTAAAGCTGAGATTCCAGTACTTTGGCCACCTCATACTAAGAGTTGACTCATTGGAAAAGACTGATGCTGGGAAAGATTGGGGGCAGGAGGAGGAGGGGATGACAGAGGATGAGATGGTTGGATGGCATCACTGACTCAACGGACATGAGTTTGAGTAAACTCTGGGAGTTGATGATGGACAGGGAGGCCGGGTGTGCTGTGATTCATGGGATCGCAAAGAGTCGGACACGACTGAGCGACTGAACTGAACTGAACTGAACTGGTGTGCCAACAAGAATACGTGCGCTCTCCTATGGGAACACTGATCCTCAGGATTAAATCCAAAAAAACTGTCTAGAAATAATCCCTGCAATGTCTCACTGACTCTCTAAATTATAATATACCCTGAGCTTGAATACCTAAACCAAACCTCCACCAGCTGAGTTTTTATAAGAATATTATTATTAAATGGTCATCAAAATCAGAAGTCCACTTACAAAGAGAAGGTCAAACTTGCAAGGAAATATAAACAAAACAAATTAAAACATCAAAACTTAATCATAATAATGTCAGGATCATCCATCCTCGTCACTGATTTATGCTTCCTATAAACACAGATTGGTAAGTTGAAAGCTTTCATTTGGCATTTACTGTACATTTTGGAGGATTTGTAAATCTAGCTCTTTCCTGACAATATGGATGCCTGGTAGGACTTTTAAATCACTTTTCTGTTGGGGTAAATCAATTTTGTTTAAGAGATGAAGCTCAGGGGCTAAATGAAATGAAGAAGTAAAGGGATGCAAATATGTTGAGCTTTGGATGGAAGAATGTTGTGAGCAGGCCTAGTGAAAGTTACTTGCGTGCATGAGTGAAGGTTTTTTCAGACTTCTCTTTTGGTGATTACAGATTTTTTTTTTCTTGTGGACCATTGTTAAAGTCTTTAAGAAGAGATGGCAAGAATACACAGAAGAACTGTACAAAAAAGATCTTCACGACCCAGATAATCATGATGGTGTGATCAGTGACCTAGAGCCAGACATCCTGGAATGTGAAGTCAAGTGGGCCTTAGAAAGCATCACTACGAACAAAGCTAGTGGAGGTGATGAAATTCCAGTCGAGCTATTTCAAATCCTGAAAGATGATGCTGTGAAAGTGCTGCACTCAATATACCAGCACATTTGGAAAACTCAGCAGTGGCTCAGGACTGGAAAAGGTCAGTTTTTATTCCAATCCCAAAGAAAGGCAATGCCAAAGAATGTTCAAACTACCGCACAATGGCACTCATCTCACACGCTAGCAAAGTAATGCTCAAAATTCTCCAAGCCAGGCTTCAGCAATACATGAACCAAG
>NW_011494951.1:10980454-11003848 GCF_000754665.1 Bison bison bison | reverse complement strand
TTGTATGCAGGTCAGGAACAACAGTTAGAACTGGACATGGAACAACAGACTGGTTCCAAATAGGAAAAGGAGTACGTCAAGGCGGTGTATTGTCACCCTGCTTATTTAACTTATATGCAGAGTACATCATGAGAAATGCTGGACTGGAAGAAGCACGAGCTGGAATCAAGATTGCCAGGAGAAATATCAATAACCTCAGATATGCAGATGACACCACACTTATGGCAGAAAGTGAAGAGGAACTCAAAAGCCTCTTGATGAAAGTGAAAGTGGAGAGTGAAAAAGTTGGCATAAAGCGCAACATTCAGAAAACGAAGAACATGGCATCTGGTCCCATCACTTCATGGCAAATAGATGGGGAAACAGTGGAAACAGTGTCAGACTTTATTTTTTTGGCTCCAAAATCACTGCAGATGGTGACTGCAGCCATGAAATTAAAAGACATTTACTCCTTGGAAGGAAAGTTATGACCAACCTAGATAGCATATTCAAAAGCAGAGATATTACTTTGCCGACAAAGGTTCATCTAGTCAAGGCTATGGTTTTTCCTGTGGTCATGTATGGATGTGAGAGTTGGACTGTGAAGAAGGCTGAGTGCCGAAGAATTGATGCTTTTGAACTGTGATATTGGAGAAGACTCTTGAGAGTCCCTTGGACTGCAAGGAGATCCAACCAGTCCATTCTGAAGGAGATCAGCCCTGGGATTTCTTTGGAAGGAATGATGCTAAAGCTGAGACTCCAGTACTTTTGCTACCTCATGCGAAGAGTTGACTCATTGGAAAAGACTCTGATTCTGGGAGAGATTGGGGCCAGGAGGAGAAGGGGATGACAGAGGATGAGATGGCTGGATGGCATCACTGACTCGATGGATGTGAGTCTGGGTAAACTCCGGGAGTTGGTAATGGACATGGAGGCCTGGCGTGCTGCGATTCATGGGGTCGCAAAGAGTCGGACACAACTGAGCAACTGAACTGAACTGATTGTTAAAGTCTTTATCTAATTTGTTACAATATTGCTTCTGTTTTATGTTTTTTTGGCCATGAACCCTGTGGGATCTTACCTCCCTAACCAGGGATTGAACCCACACCCCACCTGCATTGGAAGGCAAAGTCTTAGCCACTGGCCACCAAGGAAGTCCCCAGATCTTAGATTATGGGTCACAGACTGACCTCCAGGGGCCAAACTACAGTCCATAAACATGTTTTGAATAGCTTGTGAAATACGTTTGAAATTTTTGGATTACTGTGATCAATGGAAGAATCCAAGCAGAAAGGAAAGTAAAAATTCTGTTTCCTAAAAAAAGAATCAGAAGTTCCTTCCACTTGGCCTGTGAGTCTTCATGACCACAGGCAGCTGGTGTCGTGGGGCCCTGGCCTCCTTCACCTGGGCATGAGCACCCCTGCTGTAGTTCCTACTTGGCCCGCTCTACTCAGTTACATCACTTGTGTAGGTGAGCCTTTGATCTCATAAACCCATTTTAGACATTTTTGAGCATTCCAGAATTAAGGGTGTGTAAGAAAAATCATATTAGAAAGTTACTCGTTGCTTATCTGAAACTCAGATTTAACATGGTGTCACATTGGATCATTGTACTATGGTAGGCAGAATTCTGAGATGGCCCCCAGGTTTTCCAAACCCCTGATGAAGATGCTCTCCACTTGAGTGTGGGCAAGGAAATGGAAACCCACTCCAGTATTCTTGCCTGGAAAATCCCATGGACAGAGGGACCTCGCAGGCCACAGTCCACAGGGTTGCAGAGAGTTGGAGATGACTAAGCAACTGAACAACAAGACTAGATACAATGGGTTTCATC
Source organism: Bison bison bison (assembly GCF_000754665.1). NCBI lineage: Eukaryota > Metazoa > Chordata > Mammalia > Artiodactyla > Bovidae > Bison > Bison bison. The sequence goes on along the minus strand of NW_011494951.1, from coordinate 11,002,035 downwards.
CTATGAGCAGTTTACATGACACAAGTGAAGATATTTTGCAAAAGGATTTAAAATCCCAAATGGGTCGACTTTGAATTACCCAAAAAAGAGATTGCTGTGGGTGGGTGAGACTTAAGGATGGAGTTTTTAAAAAACTTCTTGAAAAGAAAGTTGGGGTGTGAGCAATTCTTTGGCTGGTCTTGAGGAAGTAGGCTGCCATGTTGTAAGTGGGCCCGTGGATAGGCCCAGGTGACTGTGGCCTGATAGGAAGCCCCCACTGGGAAGAAACAGGGAGGGATTCATGCAACCTCATGGAAATGACCTCGGCCACAACCAGTGAGCTGAAAAGATGGCCTGAGCTTCAGATAAAAATGAGAGAAAAACAAATGTCTTACATTAACGCATACATATGGAATCTAGAAAGATGGTGCTGATGAACCTATTTGCAAGCCAGCAGTGGAGATACAGACATAGAGAACAGATTCTGTGAACACACTGGGGAAGGAGAGGGGGGGAAGAATTGAGAGAGAAGCTTTGAAACAAATACATCACTGTGTGTACAATAGATAGCCAGTGGGAATTTGCTGTGTGATACAGGAAGCTCAACACAATGCTCTGCGACAACCTAGAGGGGTGGGGTGGGAGGTAGGAGGGGGATTCAAGGTGGGGGCACATATGTATACCTATGGCTGATTCATGCTGATGTGTGGCAGACATCAACACAATATTTTAAAGCAATTATCCTCCAATTAAAAATAAATATTTTTTTAAAAAGATAAATTTTAAAAAGTGCAGCCCTTAATTTTAGCCTTGTGAGACCCTATGCAGAGAACCCAATTGACCCCGCCCAGATTGCTGGCCCATTGCAACTGTGAGATAACAGATTTGTGGTGTTTTAAACCACAGTGCTTTTCATAATGCATTACCCAGCAATAAAAAACGAATATATAATGTCAAGTGGATAGGAACAAGAAAAAAAAAAGATTTTGACAAAGTTTTAAATTTTAATTTTAAACAGCTCAGTTTTCAATTTTACTGTTTTTATTTCTCTGTTCCTGTCCCAAAGTGGGACATTCCCAGGGGGAAGAGGAAGATTCCACTTGGTTCCCTTAATTGTCAAAAGCCCCAGCCCGAAATCCAGCACCCCCTAGCCCCCGAATTCTTGTGACACTATTTCCCAGTTGGTTGATGCCAAGACAAGAGAACACACTTTTAATGGTGAGAAGATCGTATGCTTATATGATTTCATGTGTATTTATGGTTTTGCAATAAAAGGACCTTCATGAAGAAAAAAAATGCACAATCTAAGTCTCAATTTCTTTATTTTGTTAATTACAGTGATACTCTTAAACCACTAATGAGTGAAATAACAAGTTCTTTTCCTTCTTAACTAGGTGGTGCTCAAGGTTACCTTTATCCTCAGAGTTCTGTTGTGCTGACTGCCAGTGAGACCTATGCCTTTGTCTACGAGAAGGAAAATGAATGCACACATACATGTAACATGTATGCATACAATAAACATACATGCACACATACATGTAACATGTATGCGTACAATAAACATACACGCACACATACATGTGTACGTCATCAGCTCCTACATGACTCCTCCACCCTCCTCTCCCCCTCATGGACACTTCCTAATCTCTTGCACTTTCAACTTCTTATGTCACTGCCAAAACTTATTTCTCCATCTTTTCAAATTTTAATTTCTAATAGAAAAATCTAATGGTACTAACAGGGCTTCCCAGATGGCTCAGTGGTAAAGGATGAACCTGCCAGTGCAGGAGACTCAGGTTTGATCCCTAACTCAGGGCGATCCCCTGGAGAAGGAAGTGGCAACTCACTCCAGGATCCTTGCCTGGAGAATTCCAAGCACAGAAGAGTCTGGCGCGCTACAGTCCATGGGCTCATAAAGAGTCGGATACGACTCAGCGACTGAACAACCAGTCACCACAGCAATGGGACTGACCCAAGTGTGCTTGCCGCCTAGATGACTTGGCCATGGTAATTTATTTAGAGATGGGCATTTAGTCAGACAATATTTGGGGGGATTTTATATATGGCTCCTCAAAGAAAGAGAAGGTTTGTTCCTTCTGGGCTCATTAGGAGTGAGGATGCAGTAAGTTGAAGCTGTGTACAGTCACCTTTCTGGGCCAGATGAAGGAAATCACACACAGTGGAGGAGAACAAGACAAAAAACAAAAAGACAGAGGCCAGCAGAAAAGAGGGATAAATGAAAAATGCCACCATCCGAGCCCCTGGCTTCAGCTGTGCCTTAAAGTCTCATTAACCCATGGTGACTTGGGCTGCTTTTGGACTTTGCAGTTATGGGCACCAATACATTATCTTTTGTGCTTAAATTATTCTGAAATGAGTCCTGTTTTTAACAATCAAGAGTCCTTGGATACGTTTACCTATAAAAGGAAAAAAAAAAAAAGGGAGAGCGAGAAAATTCTTTCTCCTACACACATACCAACCTCCTTCCAGCAAACTTTAATACAAAATCACTAATAAATTAAAAAAACTGGTACTTAGTCCTATTTTGTTCCAATCATTTTGCTCAACATTCTAGATGATACAGATTTTAGTAAATAACGGTATTAGGTTGGGTTTCCTGGAGCTTGAGAGGAGAATTTCTCTGTGAGTGATTTTACTGACGGTATGCTCTCTGGAGACCACATAAGGGAGCAAGGAAAGAAGGAGAGGGAGGAAGAAGCCAAGCAAGGTCAAGTCTAGCCTCAATCTTTTCCTGGGGGGACGTTCCAGAGGGTAATTTGCACCATAGAATTTGTCCTTCTCAAAGACAATGGTCTTTTGCAGCTCCTGCATCAAAAGTCATTGGCTACTGGCTGCTGTGAGGAAGATCTAACTCCAAAGCAGTTAAAGTTGCTCAAAGGCAACCCTTTAGAGAAAATGGCAGTGGGAGCCACAGTGCTGTCAGCAGCTGGGGCTGGGCATGACCACCCACAGGGCACCCCACCGGATCTCATGAGGCACCAACAGCATCTGCTACAAGAATGGGCCTGGCCTCCTAAAGTACCTACAATTTGGAAAATTCTAGGAAGTTTCATACAAATAATGCAGACAGATTTTTTTTTTTTAACAAAAAGAGGGCTTCATAGCAACAATTTGTGGGAATGCAGAAGCAGGGAAGAAATGGAAAAGGAGGGACTCAAATTTTGAGTAGAACTGTGTGTAAGACACTGGGGCACACGTATCAATCAGATGCCTTATTTATTTCAGTCCTGTGCTCTTCCTGTGGAGAAGGAAATGGCAACCCACTCCAGTATTCTTGCCTGGAGAACCCCATGGACAGAGGAGCCTGGAGGGCCATGGTCCATAGGGTCGCAGAGAGTGGACACGACTGAAGTGACTAAGCACATACGCATGCTCTTCCTAAGATATCCCTGTGCCTTTTATTTCTATCACACTTAAGTGTCTGTTCTTAGGAAGACTTTATTTTTTTTTGTGGCTGTTCTAGCTCTTAGTTGAGACACTTGGGATCACTGATCTTCCTTGCAGCATGCATGATCTTTAATTGTGGCATGTGGGCTCAAGTTCCCTAACCAAGGATCGGACCTGTACCCCCTGCCTTGGGAGTGCAGAGTCTTAGCTACTAGACCACTGAGGAAGTACTGAAAGATAGACTTTGATTAGAAAAGTTTTAGTGAACATGTTGAATTGGGCTGTTAAAAATAGGAAAGACTTAGATAGAGAAAGGGGATAGAAAGAAATTGATCAGTTGCTTTGTGCCATTTCTTTTTGCTGTACACCTAAAACTATTACTAACAGCATTGTAAATCAACTATATTTCAACTAAAAGATAAATTAATTTTTAAAGAAGAAAGAAGTTGACAGGTAATGAAAGGAACTACTTAAGAGAAATTACTGACAAGCAGGATTGAAGCCAAGACAAGAAGCATGGAGTATTTGGATCATATATTTAGTAAGCAATCTTGAAATATCAGGGCATGCCAGGTGGTGCTCGTGTTAAAGAACCCTCCTGCCAGTGCCGGAGATGCTGAAGATGTGGGTTCAATCACTGGGTTGGGAAGATCCACTGGAGAAGATCATGGCAACCCACTCCAGTAGTCTTGCCTGGAGAATTCCATGGACAGAGGAGCCTGAGGGCTACAGTCCATAGGGTTGCAGACAGTGAGACACAACTACAGCAATTTAGCATGCACACACTTGAAATGCCACCTGGGAAGCAGTTACATTTTCTTTCTTTATTCAAAAATAGAATAATTTATCTTCTGACAGCTGTGACCAGTGTGCACAAAATTGGACTGATTATAACCCTCAGCTCTGCCACACTCTCATACTTGGTCCACGCATGGATCGTGGTTGTTTATTTATTTTCACTCTGGTATATTGTTTCTGCAGCTCCCTTTTCCTCATCATGGTTTGCACCTCCCAAGCATAGTATGATATTAGGTTCCCCAAGTAATACCTAGATATAGTGCACTAATTTTTCCTGCTGGATGAAAGTGTATTTTGTGACTATACTACAGTTTATCTATTTTCTTGGCAATGAAGTGTGGAACATTTTCAATTTTTTTGCTATTGTGAATAGTATTACTAGAAAACATTCATGCATACATCTCCTAGTACACATGTAAAAGATTTTCTCTTGGGTATATGCCAAGAAGGGAAATTGCTGATTGGTGGGGTAAGATAAACATTTGCTTATGAAAAGAAAATGCCACATTACTTTCTAAAATTGCTATACCAGTTTTTATTCTTAACAGCTATATACAAGAATTCCCTTTGATCCACATCTCCAAAATATGGCATTGTTCAAACTTTTAAATTTTTTTTACTGTAAAATTTTCAAAAAGAATAGACCGTCAATTAATTTGGTATAAAATGATATTTTTACTTTGGTTTGCATTTTTCCAGTTACTATGAAGATTGAACATCTCTGTATTATTTTTAGCCACTTATATTTCTGCTCCTGTTTTATCCCTATTCACACTCTTTAAATCTATTTTTCATTCAGTCCTTTTTATTATAAATTTATGATGCCTTAAATATTCTTTATTCTAGTCATTTGTCAATTAATCCTATTGCAAATATATTCTTCATTTGATAATCTGTCTTTTTCAGTTCTTGAAGGTGTCTTGATAGATGATTTAAAACATCTTAAATTTCTTCCCAAATTTTCTATAATAAATATTCTTTTGTTTTAAAATTTTAAAAATAAACTAAGTCTTGGATGAAGGATTTAGTAAAGACTTCATTAAAAAAAAATCCACGTGCATATATGTATGTTTTTTGAAGAAACGTGTGCAAAAAAATTAATATCTATTTTATAAACTAAGACTATAGGTACTAAATATCTTCATGTTTTTCTACTGTTAATACCATGCAATGGAAGTTACTTTTTGAAATCAATTAAGAGATCACTGACTTTCAGAAAAGTTTAAAAATCTAACAGAGAAGCAAAAATGTGCTTTTTAAAAATAAAGCATTTTTTTTTAAAAGTTCTTTTAAAAATAAGGTGATGCCTACAGGTTCACAAAGAGAAATAAACTTCATAGTAGTAGGGCCACGGGCCATGCATTTCAAGCATATAAATTCCTTTAATTCTTTAAAATACATAACTTCAGGGGCTTCCCTGGTGTCTTAGTGGTAAAGAATTTGCCTGCCAAAGCAAGAGACACAGGTTCGATTCCTGAGCCAGGAAGATCCCACCTGCCATGGGCCAAATAAGCCTGTACACCACAACTATTGAGCCTGCGCTTGAGAGCCTGGAAGTGTCCTCTACTGAAGCCCATGCACCCTAGAGCCCATGCTCTGGAACAAGAGAGGCCATTGCAATGAGAAGCCCAACTACCACAGCTAGAGAATAGCCCCAGCTTGTCACAACTGGAGAAAAGCCACACAGCAACAAAGACCAAGGCTAGCCAATAAGTCAATATGTTTAAATATGTAGCTCCAGAAAAACTTAACATAACCATTATCATTAATTAGAATTACCATCACTGAATCAAAGAAGCTGAAGTTCAATACCCTGGCTTTGTGAGAGAACAAACACCCCTTCCTGGGCCCCACTGCAACAAGGCTGAGTTGAACTTTATCCAAGGCCGCCACCGCTACCGCCGCCAAGTCGCTTCAGTCGTGTCTGACTCTGTGCAACCCACGGACTGCAGCCTACCAGGCTTCTCTGTCCATGGGATTCTCCAGGCAAGAACACTGGAGTGGGCTGCCATTTCCTTCTCCATATCCAAGGCCAGATACAGCTTATTATAGACCACAGCTAGCAAGTTCATTACTAAATTAATATTAAAGAAATAAGTGGACAGCAGTAGGCTTAGAATGTCTGCCTCACCATTCAGAAGGAAGATAGCTGATTAAAATTCGGTGGTATTAGGAGAGGGTGTGTCAAACACAAATTCAGCAAAAGTTGGAATATGTTGAGTTTATCATTTATGGAACTTTAAATAGCTTTCATTGATTTTGTTTGTAGAAGAGTAGTGTGCTGTGTGCTCAGTCACTCAGTCGTGTCTGACTCTTTGCAACCCCGTGGACTGTAGCCTACCAGGCTCCTCTGTCCATGGAATTTCCTGGGCAAGAGTACTGGACAGGGTTGCCATTTCCTACTCCAGGGGACCTTCTCGACCTAGGGATTGAACCCATGTCTGGTGCATCTCCAGTGTTAACAGGTGGAATCTTTAGCACTTTGCCAGCTTATATTGTACATTAAAAAACACAAACAAAAATTGATGAAAGGAAAAGGCTAGATAGATAGAGTTACAAATTTGATTTGAACTATCCTCTATGACAAGAGCTTTTGTTTATACAATCCACCAAAATTTCAAAATGGTTCCCACTTTTGCTCATTCGCTTGATCCCCGTGATAACCTTGTATAGCACACAAGACACGAATCATTAGCTCCGACAAGGCAATCAAATCTCTGAATGTGCACACTCCCAAAAAATATCATGGGCAAGCGATGATGCCGGGATCAAAGCCAGACTGCTTTTTTGCCAAATTCACTAATTTTTTTTCCCTATCACAGAATAGGACCAAGGAAATATGGCCATTCGGTAATCAATGCCAGATATATCTGTTTTTCCATTTCCTAGATGCAGTTGAGAAACTAATCAGTTTTGCAAGAGAAAATGCATTCCATTATGAAGTAATTAAATCAGTTCTCTTCTTCCAGGGAAAAAAAGAAAGTGGCAGTTGGGTTACTCAAAAAAGCCACATGAGATGTGGAGGGAAACGAAAGCCAAGGAGCCAGTTGGAGAAGCCTTGAAGAGTAACGCAGGTGTCAAAACAGAGACACATCAGGGGGAAAGAATGCAAGACTCCTGCCAGGCTCTGCTTAAGAAAAGCATGCGATTACACGTGGGTCTTTTGCTAGCTGGATAAGTGGAGTCTGGGGGAAAAGGTGATACCACCAGATTAAATCTAGGGCGTCTGGTTTCACAGAGCAGGTTTGGGATGGGGTGAAGGAGGGAGTGCAAATGGTGTGAGTAAAGACCTGTGGTTGGATGGATCCCAGGGGCTATGTAGGGGAGTGAAGAATTGCAAGCTTTAATACAGAAAGGAACAGCCTCAAAATATAGGAGGCTGGGCCTCATTGAAATAGATTTGTGTTAGATGTTTTTAATAGGGAATTTGAGTTGGAAAATAGGCAGTTAAAAGAACAAACAAAAATAACAACAACACACACACAAAAAGCTGCAGAGACCTTCCTGGTGGTCCAGAGGTTAAGAATCCACCTGCCAATTCAGGAAACACAGGTTTGATCCCTGACCTGAGAAGACCCCACAGGCTGAAGAGCAACTAAGCTCATGCACCACAAGTCCTGAGCCCACAGACTCTAGAGCCTGTGCTCCTCAACAAGAGAAGCAGCTGCAATGAGATGCCCATGCACCGCAACTGGAGAGCAGCTCCTGCTCGCCCCAAGGAGCGGAAGCCCATAGGCAGCAATGAGACTCAGCACAGCCCAAGATACATCAGGACTTTTTATTTAAAAATTTGTCTTAAAAAACCTGTTACACAGGACTGGAAAAGGTCAGTTTTCATTCCAATCCCAAAGAAAGGCAATGCCAAAGAATGCTCAAACTACCGCACAATTGCACTCATCTCACACGCTAGCAAAGTAATGCTCAAAATTCTCCAAGCCAGGCTTCAGCAATACATGAACCGTGAACTTCCTGATGTTCAAGCTGGTTTTAGAAAAGGCAGAGGAACCAGAGATCAAATTGCCAACATCTGCTGGATCATGGCAAAAGCAAGAGAGTTCCAGAAAAACATCTATTTCTGCTGTATTGACTATGCCAAAGTGTTTGACTGTGTGGATCACAATAAACTGTGGAAAATTCTGAAAGAGATGGGAGTACCAGACCACCTGACATGCCTCTTGAGAAACCTATATGCAGATCAGGAAGCAATAGTTAGAACTAGACATGGAACAACAGACTGGTTCCAAATAGGAAAAGGAGTACGTCAAGGCTGTATATTGTCACCCTGCTTATTTAACCTATATGCAGAGTACGTCATGAGAAACGCTGGGCTGGAAGAAGCACAAGCTGGAATCAAGATCACAGGGAGAAATATCAATAATCTCCGATATGCAGATCACACCACTCTTGTGGCAGAAAATGAAGAGGACCTAAAAAGCCTCTTGATGAAAGTGAAAGAGGAAAGTGAAAAAGTTGGCTTAAAACTCAACATTCAGAAACCGAAGATCATGGCATCTGGTCCCATCACTTCATAGCAAATAGATGGGGAAACAGTGGAAACAGTGGCAGACTTTATTTTTTTAGGCTCCAAAATCACTGCCGAGGGTGATTGCAGCCATGAAATTAAAAGACGCTTACTCCTTGGAAGGAAAGTTATGACCAACCTAAATAGCATATTCAAAAGCAGAGACATTACTTTGCCAACAAAGGTCTGTCTAGTCAAGGCTATGGTTTTTCCAGTGGTCATGTATGGATGTGAGAGTTGGACTGTGAAGAAAGGTGAGTGCCTTTTGATGCTTTTGAACTGTGGTGTTGGAGAAGACTCTTGAGAGTCCCTTGGACTGCAAGGAGATCCAACTAGTCCATTCTGAAGGAGATCAGCCCTGGGTGTTCTTTGGAAGGAGTGATATTAAAGCTGAAACTCTAATACTTTGGCCACCTCTTGCAAAGAGTTGACTCACTGGAAAAGACTCTGATGCTTGGAGGGATTGGGGGCAGGAGGAGAAGGGGACGACAGAGGATGAGATGGCTGGATGGCATCACTGACTTGATGGACATGAGTTTGGGTGAACTCTGGGAGTTGGTGATGGACAGGGAGGCCTGGCGTGCTGCAGTTCATGGGGTCGCAAAGAGTCAGACAGGACTGAGCAACTGAACTGAACTGAACTGAATTTGCCACTTTGCTAACTCAAGTCAGCTGGTATTTTTGGAAAGAGGCACATTGGGTTTGGGTCCAGATTACAGAATATCAGTCGGGAAGAAACCAAACTGCGTTAGGTTTCAAGTTTCAATCTATCAAGAGATGGGTGACCAATTTATTGACTTGAATTTCTGAGACTCTGGGAATCCCATTTCCTCCAATGCATTTCTTTTGTGTCAGAAAAAAAAAGCATAATTCAATATTAAACCATGAGGACAATGATACCTTCAAGGAAATAAAATAAGACCCATTAGTTTCATACCTAGCTCAGATACAAAAACATCAGGGAAGAACTTTTGAACATGCGGTTTCTGTAACCCCTTCTTGAAGAAACTACTGGAGTATGATTTTTAGCCAACCAAGAGATGTTAATCCATAGCAAAGAAATCCATAAAAAGAAACTCATAGTATTATGCTTAGAAGTAAAATAAAGACGAAATAAAAATCAGTATAGAATATGAATGCTATTAATATTAGCAGCGTACACACTATGCAAATTACAGGAGTTGGGAGAGAAGGGTGAGAAAAAATTAAGGAACTGTATGTTCATTTCCATGTTCTTTATAACCAAGAGTAAAAACATGTCCTTTAAAGATGATAATTTATTAAAAATATCTTATAATCAACTAAAATTGGAGGATGAGACAAGGGAAAATGTGGTCATGTATCAATTTTGTCACTGTTAGAATAGAAATTCAATTGATGCTGTTAAGGAGTCTCAGGGAAGTCAAACAGGGGCTCTGTATCAACCTAGACCTAGAGGGGTGGGAAGGGGAGGGAGATGGGAGGGAGGGTCAAAAGGGAGGGGACATATGTACACCTACGGCTGATTCATGCTGCTGCTTGACAGAAAACAACAAAATTCTGTAAAGTGATCATATTTCAATTAAAAATAAAAAAAAGAAAAGGCTTATATGCATTACATTGGTATAGTTATATAGAAATTGTACTTGTGCTAGCAGAATTTACAAACCTTCTAAATGATCAAAAGAATGCAACACACACAATATAGAAAATATTTTTTAAAAAATTAAAGAAAATCTATGAAAATTGAAAATGTGCCATAAAGCCAAGATTAAAACTAAACAAATGTATGTATGTATTAGTAACTACATATAGGCCAAATGTCATAATTTTTTTAAACTATACACTTTTTAACGTTATTTTCAATTTACAGTTATTGCAAAATATTGGTTACAGTACATCTTATGCCTATTCCCCACTTTAGTAGTGCTAAATACTTTGGTTTTAAAAATACAATTGAATTACAAAACAAAACCCAATCATATAATGATAAAACAAACACATTTAAAACAAAGAATGGGTGAAAACAAAAGAATTAGAAAAGTCACATCAGACAAAAACTGTTGAGAAAAATAAGAGCAGAAAGTAATTCTTCAAATATATCGGTGAACTAAGACAGAAAAGCTGAGTTTTTAAGGAAAGGGCACAATAAGTAGATAAATTTATTGGATAACTTAAAAAAGCCAGAAAGTACATTCTAATTAAACCATAAGAGGTAAATTATTACAGACAGAAAAATTATAAACTATATTGCTCAACACTGTTTAAATAAGTTGGAAAAGGTGAATAAAGTAAATGATTATCTAGAAAAACAAATCACTAAAATTGACCCCAGAAGAAATAGAAATTCTCAGAAGGCCAAATGCCATTAGATACAGACATATGTGTCTACATACACAAACACACACCCATAAGATCAGAAGTGGCTTATGGTTTTGGGGGTCACAATAATTAAGCAATTTGGTCACTCTCTTTATAAAAATATACAAGTTTCTGAAGCAAACAAAAAGATCAGAGGAAGCATTTATTTGAAATGAAAAAAGGAAAAGTTATAAACAACAAACCCAAATATTGCAAGGCTTGGGTAAATAACATAATATTTAATTTATTTGTCTATAATACATTTTCTTCTTCAGTTCTACAGACTTTGTGATCTCTTCATATAAAAATGATTTTTGAGCACCACTCTCTACAGAAAGGCAAGAAATCAATTTGTTATTTCCTCTAGCAATATTTATCTAAATTTGTTTTTTGTTATTGTCTCTTTCAATGTCTTTCAATTTCACAGCTCATTACTGAAAATATAAAAACATTTCAGGATGATTGGCAAATTTGGGAAAACAGCTATTAAGTTTCTTTAATAGGCAAGATATGTGTTTTCAGGTATTTTAAGATTTCCTCTGCAGTGTTTAATCTTAAACACTGTTTGGATTGATGTTAGTTGTTACCTGAAAAGTGAAAATGAAAGTTGCTCAGTTGTGTCTGACTCTTTGTGACCCCATGGACTATACAGTCCATGGAATTCTCCAGGCCAGAATACCAGAGTGGGTAGCCTTTCTCCAGGGGATCTTCCCAACTCAGGGATCAAAACCAGGTCTCCCACATTGAAGGTGGGTTCTTTACCAGCTGTGTCACCAGGGAAGCCCCAGAACAATTCAAATGCATTTTTAAATTACTGTAATGTTCCACTGAGCTGCATAACTGCGTAACTGAATTACTCATAAGCTAGATGCATTGACACACTGATAAGTAAGTGTAGTCTTGTCAGTAGAATGCTTTTTTTGTTCAATTTCTTTTAGTTTTTGGTGGTAATTTGGCATGGCATTTGTCTGCAACCTCCCAGCTTTGCTAAGGTATCTTCTCACAGAAGACAAAACCAAAATGCAGATATTCTTTCTATTTTCAGTACTGCTTCTGATGTGTGTCCTACACATGAGAATCCTGGTACATTCTGTTTCTTAAAATTATTTATTTACTTGTCTGCATGGAGTTTTAGTTGCTACACAGAGGATCTTCTTTGTGTCATGAGCTCAGGACCTGCAGTCCTGTGGGCTTAGATGCTCCATGGCAAGTAGGATCTTAGCCCCCCGACCAGGGATCAAACCTGTGTCCCCTGCATTAGAAGGTGGATCTTAACTACCAGACCACCAGGGAAGTCCTTGTATGTTCTATTTTGCATACTTTGATTTTTTTTTTTTAAGTGTAGTACTCTTATAAATGTATATGTTGCATTACTGAGTATTTTCCTCCTAGGAGAAATCTTTCATTTTGACTTGGTGCTGACTGAAAAGAAATTCTTTGCTTACAGAGGTAAATGTTTGACAGCAAACTTTCCCACAGATGAGCTACTGGCTTCATACAGTTCAAACTTTATTTCTTCTCCATACTTCCAGAACAGGGTGCCATAGGGCAAGTTCATATCTCAGGGTAATCTCTGCTGTTTTTTCACGTCGGATGCCAAGTAAGTATATCTACTGGGAAGCGGAAGGAAATTGTAAGCCGTTTCTATACACCATATCTGCTTGCTACTGTTGTTCAATCGCTCAGTCATGGTGACTTACAATGTCCTTCCGCTTCCCACTAGATATACTTACCTGGCATCGAATATGAAAAAACAGCAGAGATTACCCTGAGATATGAACTTGCCCCATGGATTGCAACAACGCCATGCTTCCCTGTCCTTCACCATCTCCTGGAGCTTGCTCAAACTCATGTCCATTGAGTCAGTGATGCTATCCAACCATTGCACCCTCTGTCATCCCCTTCTTCTCCTGCCTTCAATCTTTCCCAGCATCAGGGTCTTTTCTAATGAGTCGGTTCCTCACGTCAGTTGGCCAAAGTATTAGTGCTTCATCTTCAGCATCAGTCCTTCCAATGAATATTCAGGACTGAGTTCCTTTAGGATGGACTGGTTAGATCTCCTTGCAGTCCATGGGACTCTCAAGAGTCTCTCCAACACCACAGTTCAAAAGCATCAATTCTTCGATGCTCAACTTTCTTTATGGTCCAACTCTCACATCCATACATGACTACTAAAAAAACCATACCTTTGAGTTTACAGACCTTTGTAGGTAAAAGGTTTTGACCTTTGTAGGTAAAAACGTCTTGCTTTTAAAAATGCTGTCTAGGTTTGTCATAGCTTTACTTTCAAGGCGCAAGTGTCTTTTAATTTCATGGCTGCAGTCACCATCTGCAGTGATTTTGGTACCATATGAATTAGCAAGAACAAAGCAATACACAGAGGGACTCCCCTGATGGTCCAGTGATTAAGAATTTTCCTGCCAGTGCAGGGAACACAGGCTAGATCCTTGCTCTGGGAAGATTCCACATGCCTTGGAGCAACTAAACCCCCATGTCAAAACTACTGAGTCCACATGTTGAAACTCCTGAAGCCCACATACTCTAGAGCCTGTGCTCTGCAACAATAGATGCCACCACAATGAGGAACCCATGCAGTGCAACTAGAGAAAGCCCACAGGCAGCAAACAAAGACACAATGCAGTCAAACACACACACATGTACCTATAATACACAGAAGTGATTGAAGATCCATAGTGTGTGTGTGTCTGTGTGGTATTTCATTAAAAACAAACTAAATGTATACTGTCACCCTGCTTATTTAACTTAGATGCAGAGTACATCATGCGAAATGCCAGATGGATGAAACATAAGCTGGAATCAAGATTGCTGGGAGAAATACCAAGAACCTCAGATATGCTGGTGACACCACCCTTATGGCAGACCTTATGGCAGAAAGTGAAGAACTGAAGAGCCTCTTGGTAAAAGTAAAAAAGGAGAGTGAAAAAGCTGACTTAAAACTCAACATTCAGAAAACTAGGATCATGGCTTCCAGTCCCATCACTTCATGCCAAATAGATGGGAAAACAATGGAAACGGTGAGAGACTTTATTTTCTTGGGCTCCAAAATCATTGCAGAATGCAACTGAAGCCATGAAATTAAGACTTGCTCCTTTGGAGAAAAGCTATGACAAACCTAGACAGCATATTAAAAAGCGGAAACATTACTTTACTGACAAAGGTCCATCAAGTCAAAGCTATGGTTTTCCCAGTAGTTGTGTATGGATGTGAGAGTTGGACCATAAAGAAAGCTGAGTGCTGAAGAACTGATGCTTTTGAGCTGTGGTGTTGGGGAAGACTCTTGAGAGGCCCTTGGACTGCAAGGAGATCCAACCAGTCAATTGTAAAGGAAATCAGTCCTGAATATTCATTGGAAGGGCTGATGCTGAAGATGAAACTCTAATACTCTGGCCACTTGATGCAAAGAATTGACTCACTGGAAAAGACCCTGATGCTGGGAAAGATTGAAGATGGGAGAACAAGGAGATGACAGAGGATGAGATAGATGGTTGGATGTCATCACTGACTGGATGGACATAAGTGTGAACATGCTCTGGGAGTTGGTGATGGACAGGGAAGCCTGGCATGCTGCAGTCCATAAGGTCACACAGAGTCACACATGACTGAGCAACTGAACTGACTGAAATATATACTAATCTCTACTTTCCTGTTGAAGATTAGATTATTCAGGGGCAGATATTGGGAGGCAGTTAGGGGTGCAAGGTGTTCATTAGGGATAAACATCCAGAGTGGGGAGGAAGCAGGACAACACAGAGGCTGTGATGCTGAGAGCCTTAGAGACGGCTCAGCACTGAGCTGAGCGCCTGAGCCTCTCTATGCCTCCTCACTCAGTCACTGGAGAAGAGGGCTGTCCTGGGAGAGGAGTGATCTTGAGCAAGAAGTCTCTTTATGTCTAAAATAGACCCTGAAGGAGAAGACAGAGACTGTCTCCTGACTATGCTTTCTTGTGAGTCTTTTCCTGAAGGATGGATCTGAGTGGCACATTACTGAGGTTACCGTGTTCCCCTTAGCAAGATCCCCAAAAATGCCTGCAGCCACTCCAACATCACCTGCCAAAACCAGAAGAGTGACATAGAAATCAGCTTGGAAAGAGACATTTGAGGACTTCCCCGATGGTCCAGAGGTAAAGAATCCACCTGCCAATGCAGGGGACACGGGCTTGATCCCTGGTTCAGGAAGATCTCACATGTTACAAGGCGACTAAGCCCATGAGCCTCAGCTGCTGAGCCTGCCCACTGCAACTCCTGAAGCCCACACGCTCCGGAGGCCACGCTCTGCCACTGCAACTCCTGAAGCCCACACGCTCCGGAGGCCACGCTCTGCCCACTGCAACTCCTGAAGCCCACACGCTCCGGAGGCCACGCTCTGCCCACTGCAACTCCTGAAGCCCACACGCTCCGGAGGCCATGCTCTGCCCACTGCAACTCCTGAAGCCCATGTGCTCCGGAGGCCACACTCTGCAAGAGAAACCAGTGCAATGAGAAGCCTACACACTGGAACTAGAGAGTGGCCCCAATCTCTGCAGCTGGAGAAAGCCCATGTGCAGCACTGAAGACCCAGTGCAGTCAAATATATATAAATAGATAAATAAAACTAAAATGAGAAAAAGAAAGAGACCTTCACAAAAGGCCTTAGCCAATTATGATTAAAAACACTACTTTGCACAAAAACCATATGACCAAGTAGATGGATTTCTAGGGTCTTTCAAGGGTTTTGCTAGGGTCCCACACATGCAGACTTAATAAAGGCTAATGAGGCATTATGCGTCATTAATGTACATTAAACCTATGAGCACAGTCAAAGTGCTACATCCTCCCAAACAAGCATCTTGGATGATTTCACAGGACAATGATACCATATCTACAAGGAAGAGGTTAACCCAGTCCAACCTAGTGTTCTAGAACACAGAAACATAAAACCATTTTTGAAGCTCTCTTTTCATGAGATTAACATATTTAAACCTAAACCTCACAGAAAAAGAGAAAAGGAGTAAATTGCAGAGCAAACTAATTTACATGTATTGATAACTTCTATGGACTGAATTGTATGTCCCCAAAATTCATAAGCCGAAGCCTTGGCTCCCAGTGTGATGGTATTTAGAGGTGGGAGCTTGGGGAGGTGATCAGGTTTAGATGAGGTCATAGGGGTGGGCCTCTGTGATGGAATTTGTGCCCTGTAAGAAGAGAAACAAGAGAACACTCTCCTTCTCTCTCTCTCCCATGGGATACATAGGAAGAGGCAGCTGCCTACAAGTCTGGAGGAGGGCTGTCTCTAAAAATGAGTTAACCAGCAAGCCGATCCTGTTGGGCTTTACAGCCTCCGAAACTGTGAGTAATAAGTGTCTGTTGTTGAAGTCACCTAGTCTTTGGCATTTTCTTATAGCTGTCCAAGTTAACTAAGACAATAATGAACAGAATCCTGCAACACTTTGAAAATGTAATGCACCAACTGAAGCTTAATTCCCGAATGTTGAAAGGTTAGGAAGTCCATCCATATAATTCATCATAAAGTGAAAATGAATCAGTTGTGTCTAACTCTTTGCAACCTTATGGACTGTAGCCACCCACCCACCTCAAGCTCCTCTGTCCATGGAATTCTCCAGGCAAGAACACTGGAGTGGGTTGCCATTTCCTTCTCCAGGGGATCTTCCCCACCCACGGACCGACTGCAGGTCTCCTGCATTGCAGGCAGTTTCTTCATCATCTGAGCCACCAGGGAAGCCCAATTCATCATAGGAATATATCAAAAGGGAAAAATTATAGGATAATCTCTAAAGAGGCTAAAAGGATATTGAATTGCATCAATAGATGTTAAAAATAGTAGCTCATCTTAATAAAAACTTGAACAAATAGAAAAACAGAGTATGTTTGCATGATATACAGCTTTATGAATATATACTTTAAATATATCATAACCTCTAAAATAGAGATTCCCAGATGGTGAACCCACCTGCCACTGCAAGAGATGAAAGACATGCAGGTTTGATCCCTGGGTCAGACAGATGTCCTGGAGAAGGGAATGGCAACCCCCTTCAGTATTCCTGCCTGGAGAATCCCATGGACAGAGGAGCTACACAAGCAGACAGACTGTAGTGACATATATCAGGAATCCCAGAATATAACCCTGAGTACATATGAAAATTTAAAATATAGAAAAGGTAAAAACGATATCTAAAATGGATTTGGGAAAAATTGGGTATCCATCTGAAAAAAATATGTGTAACTGGCTACGGACCATACTTCATACATCAGAGTAGGGTCCATATTTTTTAAAGATTCAATACAAATTGAAACCATAAAACACTAGAAGAAAATATGAAAATTCTTTACAAATCATCTTGGATAGAGGAAGTAGTTTTTTTTTATCACAACATGAAAAACTCATAAATCTAACCACATAAATATAAAAGTAGAACCATGGAAATAAAAAATAAAGTAAAAAACAAGCTACAAAGTAGGAGCAAATGTTTGCAACTCATATTGCAGATACAGAGATCCTCTCTTTACAGAGAGCCTCTGCAAATCAATCAATGGGCTTCTCTGGTGGCACTAGAGATAAAGAGCCTGCCTGTCAACGCAGGAAACATAAGAGACTTGGGTTCGATCCCTGGGTTAGAAAGATCCCTTGGAGGAGAGCATGGCAATCCACTCCAGTATTCTTGCCTGGAGAATCCCATGGACAGAGGAGCCTGGGGTGTTACAGTGCGTGGGTCGCAAAGCGTTGGACACGACTGCAGAGACTTAGCACACACACACATCAATAAGAAAAGAAAAAGTCTAAAACAAAAACAGATTTCAATAGAAGGCCACAAAATCAGAAATACAATTGGTTCTTATATGCGTAGAAAAATTCTCAGCCTAACGATAAAAGTACTGCAAATTATATTGCAAGGTACCATTTTCTACCTACGGCACTGATAAAGTTAGGGACATTTAATTACATTCTGTGCCAGCAGGGAGTGCGGAGAAGTAGGAATTCTGACACACTGAAACCAGAATCGCACATTTTCCCTGAAGGGTGATTTGGAAATATTGATTCATTTTACAAATGTCCATCACCTTTATTCCAGGAATTTCACTTCTAGCAATTTATCCGTTTCACAAAAATCAGGTTGAACCAAATGACACTATTGCTTAGGTAAACCCAAAATGGTTCACTATCAGCAATTTCGTTCAATCCAAACCAATACCTGCAAATAGTCAAAATAATGAAGGAGAAAAGAATATACACAACAGAAATAACCTAACTGTCAGTCAGCAAGGAATTAGTTAGATCAGTTCTGGTACACCCTTTCAAGAGGAGACCAAGCAACTATTTTTTTAAATGAAGTCTTTTCATTTATACTGATATGATAATAATTTCACATTATTGTTCAGTTAGCAAAATACTATTCATAGTAGGCCATATGAATATGAAAGGCCATATTAAAAAGAATATATTTATGCATATTTTCCTGTATATGCAAAAAGTGTCCCTGGTTTGAATGATACATAAGAAAATCATTGTATCGTTGACTTTAAGGGAGGATAACTATACAAGAAGGGGCAGAGATATAAAAGCATTGTGTGATTTTTGCAAACAAAAAATTTCAAAAAAGAGATAACCTATGCTCTGAACTTTGGTGACATGGAAATTTTTTTTTAATTAAATTGATATTTATTGAGTAGTTACACTCTATGCTAGACATAGTTTAAGTTGTCAGGTGGTAGCCATGAACAAATTCGACGAATATCCTGCTTTTTTGGTGATTATATTCTGAGGTTGTTGTTGCTATTTAATTGATAAGTTTTGTCTGACTCTTTTGCCCCCAATGGACTGTAGCCCACCAGGCACCTCTGTCCCTGGGATTTCCCAGGCAAGAATACTGGAGTGGGTTGCCATTTCCTTCTCCAGCGGATCTTCCCAACCCAGGGACTGAAGCCATGTCTCCTGCATTGGCAGGAGGATTGTTTACCGTTGAGCCACCTGGGAAACTGTACCTTCATATAGGGGGAGAGAAACAATAAATAAGTAAGTGTACACACTTCATAACCATATAGAGAGGTGATAAGTACCATTAAGTAAAGTAGAGCAAAGTTGGGGATTAGGAAGTGTGCAAAAGTGGTCAGAGAGGGTCTGTCTAGTAATGTGACATGTGAGAAAAAGTCTCCAGGAGGTAAGGAAGCCATGGAAATCTGTGGGGGTAGACACTGGCAGGCAGAAGAGAATGATCCAAGAGCCCCGAGGTGTGAGTTGCCTGGTATATTTCAAGAACAGGGAGAATAGCGAGCCTGGAGTAGGGGGCCTGGGGGAATGAAGCAGAGGTCTTAAGGGTAGACTGTTGGTGGGCACAAATCATGTCAACCTATGAGTGCCGAGGAAGGGCATTGAATTTAACAATCATTTACATCAGGGGCCCCCAACCTCAGAATCTAATGCCTGATGACCTGAGGTGGAGCTGATGGAATAACAGACATAAAGTACACAATAAGTGTAACACGCTTGAATCATCCCCAAACAACCCCTGCTCCCCGCCAATCCTTGGAAAAATTGTCTTCCACAAAGCCAGTCCCTGGTGCCAAAAAGGTTGGGGACCACTGATTTACACTCCAATTTCAGCCCTTGATGAGGAAGCCCATTTGAAGGACAGCAAGGTGCAGAGAGGAGCCCAGGTACGAAGGGGAAGCAAAGCCGTGGGACAGAAGATGGGAAGAACTGGGACGGTGGACTGAGGGCCATGAGCCTCGGTGCATCTCTCAAAGAACGAGTGAAGCCCCTGATGATGGTCACCCAGGCAGCGAGAGCCTAAGTCAGGACTCAACTCAAACATCCCAGAGTGCTTCAGGTGAGCAAAGGAGGAGTTACACACCCTTGGGAAATCAGCCTCCACATAAACACTCGCTTTAATGCCATGTTTTCTAGAAAACAAACTTGCCTCCAGCAAAGAGACCCTTGATGTTGACCTCCTCTGGATAATGCTGTAGCTCCTTTGCAGACCCTGAGTCTCGCAGTTGCACAAATACTGTCCACCCTTTTGTGAATCCTCCAGTTTTATTGGATAGAGTTGTGATCTTCTCAAATGTTATCAGCACACATGCAAGTTGCCTTTCTGAAGTTTGCTGATGTAAAATCCCAAACCTATGCCTTGTTGAGCATTGAAATGTCTTATCTTCCCCATCCTGGGACTTGAGGCCCCTTCTCCCTTACAGAAAACAGGCAAAGATGGGAGAGGTCTTGGATGAACCAGTGGCCCATCGGTAAAGGATCTGCGTGCAATGCAGAAGACACAGGAGACAACAGTTTGATCCCTGGGTTGAGAAAATCCCCTGGAGGAGGAAATGGTAACCTACTCCAGTATTCTCGCCTGGCAAAACTATGGACAGAGGAGTCTGGTGGGCTATAGCCCATAGCAGGTCACAAAGAGTCAGACTCGACCAAAGCAACTGAGCACTCATTTTAGCATCATTAAGCTTTAGCATCATTCCTTCCAAAGAAATCCCAGGGCCAATCTCCTTCAGAATGGACTGGTTGGATCTCCTTGCAGGCCAAGGGAGTCTCAAGAGTTTTCTCCAACACCACAGTTCAAAAGCATCAATTCTTCGGCACTCAGCCTTCTTCACAGTCCAACTCTCACATCCATACATGACCACAGGAAAAACCATAAGATTAAACTTAAGTATAAAAGAAAACATCTGAATTTTCATATTAAAGAATCGTGCTGTGGTGAGCCCAGTCTGTAGGACCACTGGAATCCTTCCTTTTGTGATGTAGTTTTTATAAACAGCAAAGACTTCTTAGTTTAAATGGGGAGAGTTCATAAGAGCATAGATCCACTCAGCATAAGATTAAACTTCATGACAGAACTGTTCAACAATAAGACTTGGTTCTTTAACAAGTACGCTGCTGCTGCTGCTGCGTCGCTTCAGTCGTGTCCGATTCTGTGCGACCCCATAGATGGCAGCCAACCAGGCTTCCTTTCCCTGGGATTCTCCAGGCAAGAACACTGGAGTGGGTTGCCATTTCCTTCTCCAATGCATGAAAGTGAAAAGTGAAAGTGAAGTCGCTCAGTCCTGTCCGACTCTTCGAGACCCCATGAATTGCAGCCTACCAGGCTCCTCTGTCCATGGGATTTTCTAGGCAAAAGTACTGGAGTGGGGTGCCATTGCCTTCTCCGTTAACAAGTATTGAATAGTCAAAAGGGATCTGAGTGGCCATGTTCTAGAGGGGTTGAAAACGGAATTCGTGAGTAGGTAGAACTTTGCATTAAATATCTTTCAGATCAGATCAGATCAGATCAGTTGCTCAGTCATGTCCGACTCTTTGCGACCCCATGAATCGCAGCACGCCAGGCCTCCCTGTCCATCACCAACTCCCGGAGTTCACTCAGACTCACGAGTCAGTGATGCCATCCAACCATCTCATCCTCTGTCGTCACCTTCTCCTCCTGCCCCCAATCCCTCCCAGCATCAGAGTCTTTTCCAATGAGTCAACTCTTCGCATGAGGTGGCCAAAGTACTGGAGTTTCAGCTTTAGCATC
>NW_011494951.1:10973459-10980354 GCF_000754665.1 Bison bison bison | reverse complement strand
TCTTCTCCAACACCACAGTTCAAAAGCATCAATTCTTCGGCACTCAGCCTTCTTCACAGTCCAACTCTCACATCCATACATGACCACAGGAAAAACCATAGCCTTGACTAGATGAACCTTTGTTGGCAAAGTAATGTCTCTGCTTTTGAATATGCTATCTAGGTTGGTCATAACTTTCCTTCCAAGGATTAAGCGTCTTTTAATTTCATAATAAGTATCTTTAGGTCTTTCCAACTCTGAGATCCTGGGAATGTGTCATTTTGCAATTCTACCCTTGTTTCTGCAGTCTGTAGTTAAGGTTTTGTCAGATCCATCCAGATTCTACTCATGGTACCAGAAACAACTCAAAACTGCCCTCCTCACTGATGTATCTGCTGACTTAGACCCAGGCGATCTGTTCAGGCTCTCCCAAGCTAACATAACTAGAATAAGAATCAGATCACAGGGCCTTCCCTGGCGGTCCAGTGGTTAACAGTCAGTGCTACCACTGCAAGTGGGGTGGTTTCTAGCTCGGGTCAGGGGAAAAATTTTTTTTTCTTGAACTGAATAAAAATGAAAATACAACATATCATCTTAAAAGTAATTTTTAAAATACAGTTTTTGTTTTTGTTTTTTAATCTGGATCACAGAGAAAGGAAGATGAAATGAGTGTCCTAGGCTGAGTTTACCAAAAATAAGCCTGGAGATAAGGAAGCATTTCTAGAAGATGCTGATGAGGCAGGGCAAAATCGGGACCAGAAATGGCAGGAAATCAAGCAAGGATACTGTTTCAGGCAGAGTCCCAGCCTCAGTTGGATCCCATAGGGGACCTCTGGAGTGTAAATTACTTTTTTAGAGTTTGCCCCAGTTTAAAGCACAGGAATTGGACGTTTTTATTCCCACACCAGCTAGTCATTGGCTGAGAGCCACACAGCAAGATATCAACACCTAGGCTCCTGAGCTTGTGGAGAAAGAGACTTCAGTCACTCAAAGGAGGACCCCCAAAGAGGAGAGTTATGTATATGGATCCTCACAAGTAAAAACACTCCACAATCCTGGGGAAGGACACACAGCAAATTTAAAAGGACCCAAGTGGATCTGGGCAGAAAGCAGACAGAGCCTCCTCAAAAAGGTCACAGCAAGGAATATGGAATCCAACTTCAAGTCCAAATCGTAAGACAGTAAAAGTAGTTAGGAGCAAATGTATCAGAAGCAAGTTTAGATTTTGGGTGCAGAAAAAATACAAGGGGTTCAGACTGTAGAAGTTAATTCTGTGATGGTGACGGAGGTTTAAATGCATGTAGTATATCAGGCAGGGTTCTCCAGAAAAGGAAATATAATATATAGCAAATATACACACAGCACACATAATATGTATTACACACATTGTTTGTACATATATTACCTATATATATCTATGCATTACATAGGTGTGTGTGTCTATATATTAAGAGATTTATTTTAAGGAATTGATTTCCATGATTGTTGGAGCTGGAAAGTCCAAAATTTACAGGGCAGGCTGGAAACATATGCAGAAAATGATGTTAGTCTGGAGGCAGAATTTCTTCATCTCTGAAGAACTTAAGTTTTTGCTTTTAAGGCCTTCAATCAATTGGCTCAAGCCTATCCACATTAGCAAGGGTATCTATTTTATTTAAGGTCTTCTGATTACAGATATTAGATATTAGCCACATCTACAAAGTATCTTCACGGCAAACATAGGTTCAGTTCAGTTCAGTTGCTCAGTCATGTCCAACTCTTTGTGACCTCATGAATCACAGCACGCCAGGCCTCCCTGTCCATCACCAACTTCCGGAGTCTACTCAAACTCATGTCCATCAAGTCGGTGATGCCATCCAGCCATCACATCCTCTGTTGTCCCCTTCTTTTCCTGCCCCCAATCCCTCTCAGCATCAGGGTCTTTTCCAGTGAGTCAACTCTTCACATGAGTTGGCCAAAGTTTTGGAGTTTCATCTTCAGCATCAGTCCTTCCAATGAACACCCAGGACTGATCTCCTTTAGGATGGACTGGTTGGACCTCTTTGCAGTCCAAGAGACTCTCAAGAGTCTTCTCCAACACCACAGTTCAAAAGCATCAATTCTTCAGTGTTCAGCTTTCTTCACAGTCCAACTCTCACATCCATACATGACCACTGGAAAAACCATAGCCTTGACTAGTCGGACCTTTGTTGGCAAAGCAATGTCTCTGCTTTTGAATATGCTATCTAGGTTGGTCATAACTTTTCTTCCAAGGAGTAAGCATCTTTAGGGAACATCAGCCTGGGGTCCCTCCCCACCCCCAGATAACACCTGCCCAGATCTATTCCCTGTTTAGTGTGGGGAAAAAAGAGAGAGTAGACCAGAGTTCCACTCTCTTGCCTTGTTTCTGCTTTCATTTAAAGAGAAACACCATAAAGTAAGAGATTAAGTTTTTTATGACCCCTTAACAATTTCTTCTCTGTGCTAACATATTATAAATAAACATCAGTACCTTGTTATACATGAGTTTCCCTGGTGGCTCAGAGGTTAAAGCATCTGCCTGCAATGCAGGAGACCTGGATTCGATCCCTGGGTCAGGAAGATTCCCTGGAGAAGGAAATGGCAACCCACTCCAGTATTCTTGCCTGGAGAATCCCATGGATGGAGGAGCCTGGTGGGCTACAGTCCACGGGGTCACAAAGAGACACGACTGAGCGATTTCACTTTCACCTTGTTATACACGTGGTTTATCTTTAGTTCAGTTCAGTTCAGTCGCTCAGTCGTGTCTGACTCTTTGGGACCCCATGAATCGTAACACACCAGCCCTCCCTGTCCATTACCAACTCCCGGAGTTTACTCAAACTCATGTCCATAGTGTTGGTGATGCCATCCAACCATCTCATCCTCTGTCGTCACCTTCTCCTCCTGCCCCCAATCCCTCCCAGCATCAGGGTCTTTTCCAATGAGTCAACTCTTCACATGAGGTGGCCAAAGTATTGGAGTTTCAGCTTTAGCATCAGTCCTTCCAATGAACACCCAGGACTGATCTCCTTCAGAATGAACTGGTTGGATCTCCTTGCAGTCCAAGGGACTCTCAAGAGTCTTCTCCAACACCACAGTTCAAAAGCATCAATTCTTTGGTGCTCAGCTTTCTTTACAGTCCAACTCTCACATCCATACATGACCACTGAAAAAATCATAGCCTTGACTAGACAGACCTTTGTTGGCAAAGTAGTGTCTCTGCTTTTTAATATGCTATGTAGGTTGGTCATAACTTTCCTTCCAAGGAGTAAGTGTCTTTTAATTTCATGGCTGCAGTCACCATCTGCAGTGATTTTGGAGCCCAAAAAAATAAAGTCTGACACTGTTTCCACTGTTTCCCCATCTATTTGCCATGAAGTGATGGGACCGGATGCCATGATCTTCGTTTTCTGAATGTTGAGCTTT
The DNA here is from genome assembly GCF_000754665.1 of Bison bison bison. Lineage (NCBI taxonomy): Eukaryota > Metazoa > Chordata > Mammalia > Artiodactyla > Bovidae > Bison > Bison bison. The sequence continues at coordinate 10,976,949 of NW_011494951.1, read as the reverse complement.
AAGCCAACTTTTTCACTCTCCTCTTTCACTTTCATCAAGAGGCTTTTTAGTTCCTCTTCACTTTCTGCCATAAGAGTGGTGTCATCTGCATATCTGAGGTTATTGATATTTCTCCCGGCAATCTTGATTCCAGCTTGTGCTTCTTCCAGCCCAGCATTTCTCATGATGTACTCTGCATATAAGTTAAATAAGCAGGGTGACAATATACTGTTTGGTTAAATCACTGGGTGTACTAGACTGGCCACACTGACACAGAAATCTGACCATCATAGAGAGGACTCTGTGCATCATGAACAGTCTTCCTAAAAGTTAAAGAGGGTTTGTGAATTTTAGCAGTGCAAGCTAGAAATTTGAGAAAGTGAGTGTTTTAGCCAACATTTTGGTTGCTAAACTACTCATAATCTTGTGCAAATTGAAGATTCAAATTTAGCCATCTGCTAATCCACACTTATTTTTCCAGGTGGCTCAGTGGTAAAGAATCTGCCTGCCAATGGATGAGGTGTGAGTCAATCCCTGGGTCAGAGGATCCCCTGGAGGAGGAAATGGCAACACACTGCAGTACTCTTGCCTGGAAAATCCCATGGACAGAGGAGCCTGGCAGGCTAATGTCTCAGTTCAGTTCAGTTGTTCAGTCGTGTCCAGCTCTTTTTGATCTCATGGACTGCACCATACCAGGCCTCCCTGCCCATCACCAACTCCCAGAGTTTATCCAAACTCATGTCCATTGAGTCAGTGATGCCATACAACCATCTCATTGTCTGTCGTCCCCTTCTCCTCCTGCCTTCAATCTTTCCCAGCATCAGAGTCTTTTCCAATGAGTCAGTTCTAAACTTCAGGTGGCCAAAGTATTGGAGTTTCAGCTTCAACATCAGTCCTTCCAATGAATATTCAGGACTGATTTCCTTTAGGATGGACTGGTTAGCTCCCTTTGCAGTCCAAGGAACTCTCAAGAGTCTTCTCCAACACTACAGTTCAAAAGCTTCAATTCTTTGATGCTCAGCTTTCTTTATGGTTCAACTCTCACATCCACACATGACTACTGGAAAAAGCATAGCTTGGACTAGATGGACCATAAAGTAATGTCTCTGCTTTTTAATATGCTGTCTAGGTTTGTCATAGCTTTTCTTCCAAGGAGAAAACGTCTTTTAATTTCATGGCTGCAGTCACCATCTGCAGTGATTTCAGAGCCCAAGAGAATTGTCTCTCAAGGAGTCTAAAAAGAATTGCACATGACTTAGCAGCTAAACAACACCTTCCACACTTGGGTTAAGAATCTTGCCATAGGGCTTGGTTTCAAGCATGGCATTGAATAAACAAACACCTGATGCCATGTTTCTATTAAGGAATTAAGAACAAATTAATTACTGAAAGCTCAGCTTTAGTGGTTTATGGAAGACCTCATACCTATCTGGGAGTTTTCATAGTGTAACAGCATTGACGGAGTGATTCTGCTGCAAAAAAAAGACTAGTACACCATGGGAACTCATGAGTACTGTCATTCTTTTCCTGACTGTCTGGCAGGTATGATTATAGTAGCACACAGGAGTCTTCCATTTCCAGCAAATGATGGTTGTATTTGACAAGAGAAACTTAGCCCTGACTCTATTTAGGTTGATGGTCTTCAATTTTTCCCCACCTGACATCCCTGAAGGATATAACATTCTTTCATTAGCAGGAGAGGCTTTTTACAGAGTTCATGAGGGAACCATCACCCACAGCATCTCAGCATAGAGGGAAGAGGGAATTTACCTACCGCAGTCTCCCCGGTGTGTCTGTCCATTGAGAATCACTCCTACAAATCACAAAACTGTGCTTAGCAAGTTGTGCTTAGCAATATCTATACACAATAGCTATTCAGTATATGTGTCTAGTGTTAAAGAAATGATTTTTCTGTCACTGCTTAAAATGGTACTGCTGCTGCTGCTAAGTCGCTTCAGTCGTGTCCGACTCTGTGTGCCCCATGGACTGCAGCCTACCAGGCTCCTCCGTCCATGGGATTTTCCAGGCAAGAGTACCGGAGTGGGGTGCCATCGCCTTCTCCGTAAAATGGTACTGCAGACTGTATTTAGGACTATCGTGATAGTTGTAGTGACTACTTCAGCGGGGTTGTAGTAGGTATGAGATATCAGGTTCAAATTCAAATGCAATAAGGAAAAAAAAGGGGGGTGGTATTTAGAGCCAAGGAGCAGGAATTGGGTGAATGGGTAGAAAGTTACCAAGAGGAAACATGAGGAGCAGGGAGAAGCTTGCTAACCCAACTCAAGATGATTCTAGGTGAAAGCAGACCAGGGTGATCAGACCTCATGGGGAGATGGTAGAAAATGTCAACATTTGACTAGGCATTGGCGCTGATCAGATATCAAGTATGTATTTGTTATTCCCAAATTCCTAGTTTATCTCTCCCCCCTCCCCGACTCCCGTCTTTGGAAATCATATTTGTTTTCTACGTCTGTGATCCCTATGTCTTATTAAAATCATACTTTATTAGGAGAATTCCCCAGGCTTTGCAACTCCATGCCATTTCACAAGGGCTCAATAAATGGTAGCTATCATCATTATAGTGCAGATATTCAGGATAAGGTGCTACATTTTGGAAAAAATCCAAAGTAAGTGAAGTACAAGAAGGGCCGTATTATAAGCCGGCCTGACCCATTAAGAGTGGTCTCCCAGACAGCGATGGAAGAGGCCTGGAGAGGCACTCCCTTGCAAAAGTTACCTGTTAGAAGCGCCCCCCAGTCTTTAGGTGTGAGTGCTACATTCATGCATTTATGACGGTTCATTTTATTCAACTTTCACACCTCCACAAACTTCATTCAGTGTCATTTTCCAACAGGACTCCTGTGAAAGCGGGAAGAGGGTACATTAAACAAATAAGAATGCCTAATTTTTTCCAGCCATTAGGCATTAATTTATCAGTGCTCTTGTACATAATTAATGGTCTCTCACAGCTTGTGACAGCTGGTTTGTTACAGCCAAAACCAACCTTACTAAGTTAAGACTTGGAGGTGTGCCACCAGAGGCTAGTTAAACCTGTCACTAACTCCTCATTTAATATTTTAATAGGCTTTTCTGGCACGGGAGCCATTTGCCTGGACTCACTTTCCTCTCAATGAAAAAACGTGCGAGTTCAGCTTCATCACTCTGCATGTCCTCATCTTGTCTCAAACGCTCAGAGGACGGGGTTTGAAAGGTCACATCAACACAGAAGAGAAGTTTATGTAAAAGCTCAAATAAAAACACAATGAAAGTGCACAGAGAACCATGTCCAGCACTGGCAGCTCGTAAAACAAAACCATGTTGTTAACATGACCAAACATCAACAAGTTCTATTCCCCAAACATGCCAAAGGGTCAAGGATTAGAAATAACGGGTAAGGGTATGGTTGTTTGTATGGACAGCAGGGTTAATCTGGTCTCCTCTGAGAAAAGAATGCCGATGTATTGAGTCCCTACTATACATTGCATCCGTATCAATGATCTCATTTGTTTCT
>NW_011494951.1:10962720-10973359 GCF_000754665.1 Bison bison bison | reverse complement strand
TTTCTGGCAAAAAACTGTTTGCTGGGCAAAGTTGTGAGTACTGGCTCCCCAGGAAAAGGAGAAACAGAGCCGATGACTGACAGGTCACACAGCACGGGCAGGGAGAGCCAGACTTTGAACTCAAGTGCCTCATTCCAAGGACTCTGGGTCTTCTTCACGCTATGAAAGTGGGTTATTCAGTCTACACAAGGAGATTTGAATCCAAGAGGTCTTTTATATTTACATTAATGGCTGCAATTCTAGCTTCAACACCAATTCTACATACGAATGAGTTCCATTCCAAGAGTGTGCTTCTAAGTCCAATTTGCAAGTCCAGCAGAGGAGCCTAGTAGGCTACAGTCCATGGGATCACAAAGAGTCAGACACGACTGAGCAACTGAGCACACACACCAACAAAGTTAGCCGAGGTACCCCCAACTCAATCAGCTACGTACCTTTGCTTTTATGGTTGCTTCCAAATGTCCTGGGCTTGCAATAAAGAGATTGTACTCTATACAGTACTGAACAATAAAGTAAAAACACACAACCGCTTGCAGAGGATATATGCTTGTGACAGCATATGCCAGACGCATGAACTAACTTATATGATTGGAGATGCAAACACATGTTCACATCTTTGAAAGTCTACAACCTGAAGGTTATATGTACGGGACTTGCTGTATTTGCTGGGGATAGCATCAGATTCCCTCCTCCAGTGGATCATGTTTTGTCAGAACTCTCTGCTATGACCCGTCCATCCGGGATGGCTCTTATCTTCACTGAGTTATGCAAGCCCCTTCACCACGACAAGGCAGTGATCCAATGGAAACCACCCCAGTATATTTGCCGTGAGAACTTCATGAACTGTATAAAAGGCCGGAAAGATATGACAATGAAAGATGAGTCCCCCAGGTCTGAAGGTGTCCAATATGCTAACAAGAACTTGGGCAAATTCTGGGGGATGGTGAGGAACAGGGTCACCTGGGGCGCTGCAGTTCATGGGGTTGCAAAGAGTCAGGCATGACTGGGCTACTGAACAGCAACAGCAAGAGTCACAGGATCAATCAGATTCCACAGGTTAAGGCCTCTGTCCCATAATTCTGCACCCACTTCAGGCCAATCACAAGTCCAGTTGTTACTTGTACTTCTGGCCAACTGGGTACAAATAGAGGCTTCTGTGACCTTCTTCTTGGGTTTGATTAATTTTGTTGGGCAGCTCCTAGAATTCAGGAAACTGGTTATATGAATCTGTAGCTGGATGAAAAGATTCCTAGGGCAAAGACTCAAAGATCTCAAATGCAGGAGTTTCTGTCTCCATGGATTTTGGGCCCCAGTCTGTCAACACAGTGATAGATATATTCTGCTTCACCAATCTGGAGGTCTCTGAACCATGACCTCTTGGGGTCTTATAGAGGCTTCTTTACTTAGGCATGATTGATTAAATCTTTGGCCTGTGGTGATAGAACTCAACCTCCAGCCTCACCTCCCTGGAGGTCTAAGGTAGGGCTTGAAAGTTCAAATTTATTCACCAAGGTTTTTGTACCCCTTGGTACAAAACTCAGCAGTGGCCCCAGGACTGGAAAAGATCAGTTTTCATTCCAATCCCAAAGAAAGGCAATGCCAAAGAATTCTCAAACTACCGCACAATTGTACTCATTTCACACACTAGTAAAATAATGCTCGGAATTCTCCAAGCCAGGCTTCAACAGTATCTGAACTTCCAGATGCTCAAGCTGGATTTAGAAAAGGTAGAGGAACCAGAGATCAAATTGCCAACATCCACTGTATCAGCGAAAAAGCAAGAGAATACAAGAAAAACATCTACTTCTGCTTTATTGACTATGTCAAAGCCTTTGACTTTGTGGATCACCACAAACTGTGGAAAATTCTGAAAGAGTTGGGAATACCATACCACCTGAACTACCTCTTGAGAAATCTGTATGCAGGTCAGGAAACAACAGTTAGAACTTGACATGGAACAGACTGGTTCCAAATAGGGAGAGGAGTACATCAAGGCTGTGTATTGTCACCCTGCTTATTTAACCTATATGCAGAGTACATCATGAGCAACACTGGGCTGGATGAAGCACAAGCTGGAGTCAGGATTTCCAGGAGAAATATCAGTAACCTCAGATATGCAGATGACACCACCCTTATGGCAGAAAGCGAAGAACTAAAAAGTCTATTGATGAAAGTGAAAGAAGAGAGTGAAAAAGTTGGCTTAAAGCTCAACATTCAGAATACTAAGATTGTGGCATCCGGTCCCATCACTTCATGGGAAATAGATGGGGAAACGGTGGAAACAGTGTCAGACTTTATTTTTTGGGGCTCCAAAATCACTGCAGATAGTGACTGCAGCCATGAAATTAAAAGACGCTTGATCCTTGGAAGAAGAGTTGTAACTAACCTAGACAGCATATTAAAAAACAGAGACATTACTTTGCCAACAAAGGTCCGACTAGTCAAGGCTATGGTTTTTCCAGTGGTCATGTATGGATGTGAGAGTTGGACTGTGAAGAAAGCTGAGCACTGAAGAATTGATGCTTTTGAACTGTGGTGTTGGAGAAGACTCTTGAGAGTCCCTTGGACTGCAAGGAGATCCAACCAGTTCATCCTAAAGAAATCAGTCCTGAATATTCACTGGAAGGACTGAACTGATGCTGAAGCTGAAACTCCAATACTTTGGCCACCTGATGTGAAGAACTGATTCATTAGAAAAGATCCTGATCCTGGGAAAGATTGAAGGCGGGAGGAGAAGGGGACGACAGAGGGTGAGATGGTTGGATGGCATCACTGATGGGATGGTCATGAGTTTGAGTAAACTCTGGGAGTTGGTGATGGACAAGGAGGCCTGGTGTGCTGCAGTCCATGTGGTCACAAAGAGTGGGACATGACTGAGCGACTGAATTGAACTGAAACTGAATGTGTACCCCTGGAAACCAGCCCTCATAGTTACCTTGGGAATTTTCCAAAGGCATCTCATTAACATAACAAAAGAGTTTTATTGCCCAATTCTCTTAGAAAATTCCTTTTAATTCCACTGCTGCCTTCATGAAGTTTTCTTTGTGGTTGGGGTGATTAGTCTACTCAGAGCAAAAGGTCAACAGGAGACAGGGGACTAGATTCCCACCTGTGGAACTTTGGAGTGAAGGGTCCTGATTGACAAGGAAGTGTTTGACAGACTGTTGAGATCCTAGTGTCTCTGTTGTAGCCATGTGTTCCCAGAAACAAACTCACTCAGAAGGACAGTGCAGATAGTGGAGTGCAGCTTATTACACCGGCGGCCCAAGGCAGAGTCTCCTCTTAGCCAAGGACCCCAACCAGTTTCTGTGAAAACCTTATATACCCTAAGTGTACATGCCCAAACCCACCTCCCCAAGTTCCCTGACAATCCAAGTTAACTCGTGATTCATATGCCTTAAGCCTAGGTAGTTAACAGCGGACAATTATCAATAGGCCTGTGGTCATACCCCAATAAGCATAATAGAATGTAAGATTCTATTGGATTAGACAGACAATTAGGGTATTTTTTTAGTGGAGAGCCATGGGGCTCTTCCTTCCAGGGGCCTGGTTTTCCAGTTAGTATGTCATTTCCGTAGATCCTGGGCATAGAGCTCAAAGTCCACAGTCCAGCCCAAGATGGAGTCCTGCTTTCAAGACAGAACCTGTTCTGTTTCCTCCTTCATCTTCTGAGCAGCTCTGGCCTCAATGGGATTTGAATTTGGGTCAGCCTCTGTGAATCAGGGAAGAGGCAACTTTCCTGGATGGATGAACAACAAAACATGCTTCTTTTTCTAGATAGATGTCAACCTCAGTCAGGTTGCACAGTGTGGAAGGATATTTGGGTCCTGTTTAATTTCTTTTTTTTTTTTAATCTTTTTTTTTTAAATTTTATTTTATTTTTAAACTTTACAATATTGTATTGGTTTTGCCAAATATTGAAATGAATCTGCCACAGGTATACATGTGTTCCCCATCCTGAACCCTCCTCCCTCTTCCCTCCCCATACCATCCCTCTGGGTCGTCCCAGTGCACCAGCCCCAAGCATCCAGTATCGTACATTGAACCTGGACTGGCGACTCATTTCATACATGATATTATACATGTTTCAATGTCATTCTCCCAAATCTTCCCACCCTCTCCCTCTCCCGCAGAGTCCATAAGACTGATCTATACATCAGTGTCTCTTTTGCTACAGAGACATATTTGGGCAGTGCGAAAACTTGATTGCTGTTCATGTCAACCCAGCCTGGACAGGAATAGGAAAAAAAAGTAGAATCCTTCTGTATTATGAAGACTATAGTATTAATAATAACAGTTTTTAATGAGCATCAAAAGAGACTGATAATATAATATGTGCATGCTCAGTCTCTCAGTTGTGTCCAACTCTTTGCAACCCCACAGACTGAAGCCTGCCAGGCTCCTCCATCCATGGGATTCTCCAGGCAAGAATACTGGATGGGTTGCCATTTCCTCCTCCAGGGGATCTTCCTGACCCAGGAATTGAACCCCCGTCTCTTACATCTCCTGCATTAGCAGGTGGGTTTTTTACCTAATATAATACTATGATTGATAGTTCTTAGCACATACTAAGTATTCAGTCAGAGCTTGTTAGCTGAATAAATCCCAAACCTGGTCAGTTTGGCGTTTCCTTCTTTATCATACATACAAGACCCCTAGAGACAAGTTTTAATTTTTATGTCTGTAACTACTCAGAGTTCACTCTTGAGAGTACAGAGGTTTTCCTTGCAGCTTGAAAGTCCATCCGTGGCACTTAACTTTTCTTTATTACGTATTGGTCCATTATCTAATTCTTTTTTGTACTAGTCTTACAATTTTATAAACCTGTGGCCATTTAGATTCAGAAGCCCATGTACAACACCCGTCGAGTTTGAGTCTCTCCTCAAGCTTCTCTCTCAGGAGATAAGAAAAGAATATGTAATGGTGTGATGTTGCTAGAAAAGCATCTGCCTTTTTGAATGCCTAATATCTAGGTATCTAAGCACGTTTATCTTCACAAGCCATTAGTGATGACCTTGCTTTCCATTGTGTCATCCGCCTCCTAAGTGGTCCTGGCTCCACTTCAAGCCAGGAATCTGCACGTGCTTACTTTCTACCTGTGCATCCAGGGAGCTTTATCAGATCTTCTCCCTACACTACATCATCCTTAGTTCTCACTTAAGCCGTTGAAATAGTCTCCTAAAAGATCTTTTGCTACCAAATCATATTTCTCTAATCTATTTTCCCAACTGCCAGAAGGAAGTTTCTTAAATTAAAATCTTATAAAATTATTCAATGTCTCTCCATTGCCTTAGGGAGACCAAAACACTCTTTACCTAATAAAGTACTTGCAGGTCTCCCCAGGGTCTGGCCCCGGTTTAGCTCCTTGACCTCATCACTACCTGCTTCCCCTGGAGAGTCTACACTAACCCCGATGAATATATAGTTTTCTATATTGTTTCAGACCTCTGTGTCTTGGCTGATTCAAAAATATTATCACTCCTTCTCCTGCTTAAATGATGATCTACTCGTGCTTCAAGGTAAGAAGCAAATGCTTCTCTCCTGGTGATGATTGATTTACTTCTGCCACCGAACTTAGTTTCTCCCTCTTGCTGTCTGTTGAAGATTGCATTCGACTCCGGGGTTGCAGTTATGCATTTACACGGTTTTCTGTCCTGTTATCCATCCTAAGGGTTTGTGGAGACCAGAAGGGTGCAGAATATTTACAGCTTATCCCTCCAGATCTATTCCCCATGCTTTTCCACCCTGACCTCTGTCCAGGACTGTGTATGAACTACATCTGCAAGATCTCTTGTCCTAAGCATCACGGTAGTTTCAGCCAATGGGAAAAAGTGGTGAAAGAGCTGAGGGAGAAAGCAGAGTGAGATGGGGGGTTAGCTCCCCACCCAGGCTATACATTGGCTGTATCTGCATTCCCCTCCCAGAGACCAGAGGGCTTCCCTGGTGGCTCAGATGGTAAAGAATCTGCCTGCAATGCAGGAGACCTGGGTCTGATTCCTGGATCAGGAAGATCTCCTGGAGAACAAACCTAAACAGTGTATTAAAAAGCAAAGACATCATTTTGTCAACAAAGTTCTGTATAGTAAAGTCTATGGTTTTTCCAGTAGTCATGTATGGATGTGAGAGTTGGACCATGAAGAAGGCAGAGCACTGAAGAATTGATGCTTTTGAACTACAGTGCTGGAGAAGACTCTTGAGAGTCCCTTGGACTGCAAGGGGAACAAACCAGTCAACCCTAAAGGAAATCAACCCTGAATATTCACTGGAAGGCCTGGTGTTGAAGCTGAAGCTCCAATACTTTGGCCACCTCATGTGAAGAGCTGACTCACTGGAAAAGCTTCTAATGCTGGGAAGGGTGGAGAAGGGCAGGAGGAGAAGAGGGTAATAGCTGGATGCATCACAGATTCAATGGACATGAGCTTGAGAGAACTCCGAGAGATGGTAAGGGACAGGGAGGCCAGGCTTGCTGCAGTCCCTGGGGTCTCAAAGAGTCAGACAGGACCTGGCGACTGAATAACAACAGCAACAAATGGCTGATTCATGCTAATGTGTGGCAGAAACCAACACAGTATTGTAGCACAATTATCCTTCAATTAAAAATATATAATTTAAATGTAAAAAAACAAACAAACAAACAAAAAAACGGAGCCATAAGTAGTAGCTGACACCAAGAAGCTCAGAAGCCAACCCAACAATGCAATGAACGGCAGTCATCGCTGATTAAGTGGCCACTGGCCACTAGACATTCCTTTACTTCGTCTGTGTGATTTAATTCTCATGATGGTTCTGGGAGGTGGGTGTTACCATCCTTGTTTGAAAGGCTGAAGGTCAGAGAAGTTGCACTACCTGCCCAAACCATGCAGCTTGAGAGCTGGGATGCAAAGTCTTGCTTATTTGAGTGCAAACTCGTGCTTGGGATCCAAAAATATGCTAGGGAACCAGAGTAGAAGCAAGTGGACCCCAAGTCCTCTCTGGGAGCAGGGCAGCACAGCAGTTGTACAGGGCTGGAGTGAGTGGCCACCGGGTATAAAGGTCCATGCTGCGGGCAGGTACAGGACAAGGCTGCCTTTTTATGCCGGCTCCTTTAGCCCACCATGAAAGGCAAATCCCTAAGGCTTGATTTTGTCTGTCAGCATTTCTCATTCTGCCCACGCAACATTTCTTTCGAGTCTGGAGGGAAACCGGTGTTGGTTTCCACAATCAAGTTTCTCCCGTTACCCAGAATAGCCAACCTGGCTGGGTGTGCTTCCTCTGCCGTACTTCAGAGCTTTTGTGCTCCCCCTTGCCGGGCCTCGTTCCCTTCCCTCTGTAAGGTTGAATTCCCTGATGGTAATCATAATTATAAGCATATGTTGTTGCTCTCAGCTACCACTGGACTTGCAAGCTTTAGTTTTAAAGGCAAAAAAAAAAAAAGTCATTTTAGGAATACATTTTCTGTCAAGGGGCAGTTTCTGCGGACAGAAAAGTGATTGTCAAATGCATTCTTGGAGCAGATTTGCATACTAAGCAGGAGTTGGAACCAGGTAGCCATGTCAGACAATTACTGCATCAGCAGAACAGTGTTTTATAGCTTCATGTGCTGGTCACAGGATTTGAATCTCGGGGACTTGTTGGCTTAAAAATGCTAATGGGGAATTGAAAACTCCAACAAGCATCTCAGCAATCTTTGCAAATCGAGCCAGGAATTATTTAAAAAGTCAGGCATTTTTGTAAACAGTGTTGATCTGTTTCACTCATGGCAGCCCCCCTTTTACAAATTCCTCTCTCCTGCAATTGAGAAGCACGCATTCAGAGGCAAGCTGTCCAGGTCTCGGTGTGGTTGACCCCAGGCATCTGTGTAGGGATGGAGCAGAATGAAGTGGGTGGGAGATGAGATGGTATGCATGTCTGTTTAGTGTGTGTGTGTTGAATGTGGTCAGGCTACCATCCCTTCTAAGGTCCCCCCACCATCGCAGAGGAAGAGTAGAGACTGCTGTTGCTGTTTAGTCCCTAAGTTATGCCCGACTGTTTGCAGCCTCAGGGACTGCAGCATGCCAGGCTCCCCTGTCCTCCACTATCTCCCGGAGTTTGCTCAAATTCATGTCCATTGTCTTGGTGATGCCATCTAGCCATCTTATCTTCTGTCGCCACCTTCCCCTTTTGCCTTCAAGCTCTCCCAGCATCAGAGTCTTTTCCAATGAGTTGGCCCTTCTCATCAGGTAGCCAAAGTATTGGTGCTTCAGCTTCAGCATCAGCACTTCCAAAGAATATTCTGGGCTAATTTCCTTTAAGGTTGACTGGTTTGATCTCCTTGCAGTTCAAGGGACTCTCAAGAGTATTCTCTAGCACCAAAATTTGAAAACATCAATTCTTCTGCACTCAGCTCTTTATTGCCCAACTTTCACATAATCCCAAATCTGCTTCCCTCAATTTGCCATTAAGAAGAACCCAAGAGCTTAGGAAGGTTGAAGAGCAGAAACCATGATTCCCTTGGGGCAGTATAAGTAGATGTCCTTTGGAAGATGAAATTTGCAGAAGTCTTCCTACAAATTATTGAGAACCATCTGCTTCTGTGCTTCACACCAAGGATGTCAGCAGCAGCTTCTTGTGACTTTCAGTGGTGGCTGCTCTGTCCTTCATTTCTCAGCTCTTCCAGTGGTTGTAAAACCTCCTAATTCCAATACCTGGAATCCGTAGAGTAGCTCCTGGTTTTCTGAATGAAGCTTGGTTTTTACAGGATGTTTTTCAGAAAAGTATACCTCTTCATGAATCATCAACCTTCCAGTGTCTTCTTTCAATCACTTTGAACAGAATCATAGCTTGTCAACCCTCAGAGAGACCTTTGAGATCATGTAGGCTGAGTTCCTCAAAATTTGATTTCATCAACAAAATTTTTAAAGTTTGTGGAACTGATGTGGAAGTTGTAATTTTCATTTCGCTAAAAATACATTGATGTTTTTCAAGTTATCGACCACGGTCATTCTTAAAAGAAGGGTGTGTTTATCATCCTTTCCAACAAAGCACAGTATAACATCAGTGATAGGGACAAAACTTCTATATAAATAACTGTAGCTTTAGGAAAAGTGTGTTACAACTTTCCTTCACTCTGTGGCAGGCAATTCTAAGCCAATGTCTTCATTTTAGAGATAAGAAAACAGAAGCCCAGATAAGTTAAGTGCTTCTTTATCAGAGAGCATATTCACAGCAGAGTTGAGACCAGGATCCAGAGCTCCTCATTTAGGATCTAGGATTTCACACCCTAAGCGCTATTGACATTTTGTGCTGAATAATTGCTTGCTCTTGTGGAAGACTCTTGAGAGTCCCTTGGACAGCAAGGAGATCCAACCAGTCCATCCTAAAGGAAGTCAGTCTTGAATATTCATTGGAAGGACTGATGCTCAAGCTGAAACTTCAATACTTTGGCCACCTGATGTGAAGAACTGACTCATTTGAAAAGACCCTGATGCTGGGAAAGATTGAAGGCAGGAGGAGAAGGGGATGACAGAGGATGAGATGGTTGTATGGCATCACCGACTCAATGGACATGAATTTGAGTAAGCTCTGGGAGCTGGTGAAGGACAGGGAGGCCTGGTTTGCTGCAGTCCATGGGGTTGCAAAGTGTCGGACATGACAGAGCGACTGAACTGAACTGTTTGCTGTGTGTAGGGAGGGGGTGAGTAAGCTGCTTAGCAGGATCTTTGTCATCAACCCTCTAGATGTCATAGTGTCCCCCAGTGGTGACAACTAACATCTCCAGGCATGCCAAATGTCCCCTGATTGAGAACTACTGCTCTAATGTAAGATACTTATACCACCCTATCTTATTCTCTCTCTTTGCCAGTCCCTTCCTATCTGCAGAGCATGAGAGGTCTCACTTCTGTACCTATCGAGAAAATGGTTCCATGGAAACACTGAACAGATGAAGGAACTGTAGCTCAGAGTAGTGAAAAGACTTGCTGAGGCTCATACAAAGGATGCTGGCAGTTAAGTAGGATCTTCCAATCCTTCCTTCTCCCACTGAGTCCCTGGCCTGGTAGCTGATCCACACGGTGTGTGGGGGGACTGGTTGATGGCAGGCACCCAGCGAGACTCATTTGGTTAGTTTGGTGTCTGCACACGTATAAAACCATATTATAAATATTGTTATCCCCTTATTCAAATAAAAGCAGGTCTTCATTCAGTGTTGAGAGGGGACTGGGAGAGATATAAAATGTTTCTCCAAGATAGAGTTGTTGATTTCAGTACTGAAAAGCAGATGGTGCAAAATAGCTCCAAAGCTGTTGAAAATATGTGTCCGGTCAAAGGGCTCACTAAAGGCTCAGCATACAGCTGCAAGAGAAGGTGGAGGGAAGCAAGAGGAGGCTCCACAACCTCCCCCTCACCCTCAGAAGATGAATCCCATTTTTCTGGGGATGTGGAGGGAGGCTGAAGGAGTCAGAAGAGCCCTCTCCTTTAGGTTTGTTCAGGGCTTCTAGACAGCAGCTGAGAACAGGCACACTGGAAAGGAATTTAGGAGGGGCAGGATTCTTGTGAAAAAAGAAAAAAAAGCTGAGTACTCCTGAGGACTCTGGGAACGCCTCTCATGAAGGATGCTGCTGACAGCGGCGTGTGGCTCTGAGTCGGCACGGCAGTTTCAACATCACCAACCAGATGCGTAAAT
>NW_011494951.1:10960368-10962620 GCF_000754665.1 Bison bison bison | reverse complement strand
GATGCGTAAATAGATTACCACCCCGTCAGCATGTGGTTCCTATTCTCCCCTCTCAGCAGGCCCATCCAGCCAAGGCTGTAGATTTGGGGTTGAATGAAGACGTTTGGAAGCAGTAGATTCCTGCAGAAGAAGATCTTAAGAAAAGGAGGGCTTCTTTCACAGACTGATGAGATGTCAGAGTAGAGAAGGACTTCAGAGGTCATGGAGTTCAGGGTCTGCTCACAGATTGAACCTGGAATGGTGGTGCTGGATGATTTCCTAGAGCATGGCCTTGAAGGTGGTCTTGGGCATAGAGGAAAGTGGTGCTGTGATGGATTAGCAACATCTGGCCAGGAGAAGGAAATGATGGTGTGGATCAGGTAGACCATTTGTCCTGCCTAATGGTTCAACCAACACATTTTACAAGTGAGTGAACTGAGACCCAAGAAGAGAAGTGACATTTCCAAGAGGCTGATTCAAGGAACAGTGACAGAACAGGTCTTAACATTTTGATTAGTTTGCTACTCTCATCCTGAGCTCATTCATTTATTTATTCATTTAACAGATATTTGTTGGGTGTCTACTTTGTGACATATGTTCTTATATCTTAGCACTTAGTCTTTAATGGAGCTATGGGCTTAGCTACTCATCTTTTGCAAGGCATCAATGTCTTTGGTTAAGTCCTGAGACAAATTTGTTTTAATATCCTGGACAGTGGCATCCTGTGCTTGCCCTGTAGCAAGAATTATCTTAGACACTTTGTGAGTCTGAAATAACATATGGACTCTGAAGAAAACATCATGGGCATCATGGACTCTGAAGAAAAACTTCCTGGGTCCTAATTTTGCCTTTGACTTACTTGCTGCTGTTGCTAAGTCGCTTCAGTCATGTCTGACTCTGTGCGACCCCATAGACGGCAGCCCACCAGGCTCCCCTGTCCCTGGGATTCTCCAAGCAAGAACACTGGAGTGGATTGCCATTTCCTTCTCCAATGCATGAAAGTGAAAAGTGAAAGTGAAGTGGATCAGTCGTGTCCAACTCTTACTGACCCCATGGACTGCAGCCTACCAGGCTCCTCTATCCATGGGATTTTCCAGGCAAGAGTACTGGAGTGGGGTGCCACTGCCTTCTCCTTGAATTACTTAGATATAAGCAAATTATTGTCCATTTTCTCATCTGTAAAATGAGGACAACAGTACTGGTATTTAGCTCCTGATGTTGTAAGAATTCAATGAGTTAATCCATACAAAGCACGTAAAACAGTGTCTGGCATATAATACGTGCTTCATAAACCTAAGTTGGTATCATTTTTAAATGCAATCTTCACCACGACCTATGAGTGAAATATTATTAACATCCCACATTATGAAACACATTGTCTGGGTTTGGATCAAGTTTCTGCCACTGGTTGGCTATGTGATCTTGGACCTAAAATGAATTAGTAACAAAAAAGTAAAATACTGTACCAAAGTGCTTGTTGTTGATCTTTAGTTGCTAAGTTGTGTCCAACTCTTTGCAACCACATGGACTGTAACCCATCAAGCTGCTCTGTCCATGAGATTTTCCAGGCAAGAATACTGGAGTGGGTTGTCATTTTCTTCTTCAGGGGATCTTCCTAGACCAGCAATTGAACCCACATGTCCTGCATTGGTAGGTGGGTTCTTTACCACTGAGCCACCAGGGAAGCCCACCAAAGTGCTTAGAACGGAGTAATTATCAACGAGTGTTTCCTATCACCACCACCATCACCAACACCATCATCACCATTGCCATCACTATCATGTACAAGGGCTCAGAATGATACAGAAGAGTTAAAAACATGAAAATCGACATATATTTGTTTGGGTCTATACAGCTAATGGATATTCCTCTTTTGTATCCATACGTGCAGTCATTTATTTGGCCTCAGCTGATATGTCTCAGTGTCAGATTTTATTTTTCTGGGCTCCAAAATCATTATAGATGGTGACTGAAGCCATGAAATTAAAAGACGCTTAATCCTTGGAAGGAAAGTTATGACCAACCTAGATAGCATATTCAAAAGCAGAGATGTTACTTTGCCAACAAAGGTTCGTCTAGTCAAGGCTATGGCTTTTCCTGTGGTCATGTATGGATGTGAGAGTTGGACTGTGAAGAAGGCTGAGTGCCGAAGAATTGATGCTTTTGAACTGTGGTGTTGGAGAAGACTCTTGAGAGTCCCTTGGACTGCAAGGAGATCCAACTAGTCCATTCTGAAGGAGATCAGCCCTGGAATTTCTTTGGAAGGAATGATG
>NW_011494951.1:10932763-10960244 GCF_000754665.1 Bison bison bison | reverse complement strand
GACAGGGGGATGACAGAGGATGAGATGGCTGGATGGCATCACTGGCTCAATGGACGTGAGTCTGAGTGAACTCCGGGAGTTGGTGATGGACAGGGAGGCCTGGCATGCTGCGATTCATGGGGTCGAAAGGAGTGGGACACGACTGAGCGACTGATCTGATCTGATATGTCTCAAACCACTTTTTTTTCAGCATTATCATAATCAAACTCCTGATTTTACCCCCTCCCTTTCCTTTCTGTTTCTCCCTTATCTCAGGGGATGGTACTGCCTCAAGAAGTGCCATGTCACCATGCTTTCAAGGCAGTCTGACAGCTCACTCTGGGGATCTGAGTCCTCGTCCATATTTGTTCCCTCTTTCTTGAGACCCCCACCCCCACCAGGGTTCACTGCATTGCTTCGTCTCTATCAGCATCACCTCTCACTGGACACTTGCAGTAGATTTCCCTAGAGCCTTCACCCTCTGCTTTGATCCTCTCCAGCACTCTCCCCATACTTCAGTCAAAGACATTTGTGTAAGATGCAAGTTGATCATCTTACACCCTTCTTTTCTGCTCACCCCTTCCTAAGCATACACTTAATGCCTAAACAGGGTTGTTGTGGGAAAGATCACAGTCCTCAACATGGCACTCAGCAGTGTCACCAGGGTCCAGGCTGTTTTTCATCTTTCCAGTTGGCGAAACCCAGTGTGTCGGCAAGGCCTCCTCTTATGAAGACATGGAAAACGGCTGTAGCGATTCACACACCCAAATCTCCAACAAGGAGGAGAATGTTCTCTTTGTGTTGCCCCGGGGACCTGGGTCACATAGTAACTCTGAAACTAGTCTTTTGGGAGAGAGAGTACACTGGTTGTGTAAGGTCAGTCATAAGTCATCCCGAGGAACAGATTGCCAACTCATGTCTGAAGTGATGCGAGTTCTCAGAGCAAGGAAGAATGAGGCAGTGGGTGCAAGTAGACAGATAATTCACTGTGTTGAGTGAGGTATGGAGACAGCATGGTGGAGGTGAGGGTGGGGGACCCAAGGAGCCAGAACTAGATGGCCATCCTTCGCTAGTGAAGTGGCTCAGTCTCTAACTGCTTCTAACGGGGCGTTTGTCCAGATGGGGCAAATCCCTTCTTGAGAGCAACATGGGGTAAATCATAGAGCAAAAACCCAGTGTTCTTGTAACCATCGATTATTAAATCTGAAGAATTGTAAGGACTCTTACGTTTTAAAATAAAGCTTTTTCTTCTGAAATCTTTTATATACATAAGGACCTGTGTTTGCATATAAATTTTCTAGAAATCTATACAATGGTGAGCAATGGTTGCCGCTGAGAAGAACTGGGAGACTGGGGGTAAGATAGAGGTCGTTATCCATGCATGTCCCTCTGTATGTTTCAGTTCTGAGTGTGTGATTGCCATATTTTTTCAGTTACAAAGAGGTTTATTTAAAAAAAAAACATATTCAAGTAATTATCTCCCATTATAAAATTTTCTCTAGCAAGATATCCTCAATGCAGAAAATTTAGATGATATTTTTAAGTAGCTATTGCCAAATAATAAGCATTCATTTATTATTTTATTTAATCCTCACAACAACCCTGCTTATAACCCTGTATTATTTCTATTTTACAGATCATAAACTGAAGCCCAATGAGATTAACATCTCCCTCCATATCACACATATAACTTGTAGACCTGGGCTTAAATCCATATTCAACAATATTAGTTGCCTCTTAGTAGGTGGCGGTGGAAAGAAAAGCAGAGGAGAGATACAGTCAATGCTTATTCTTTGCTGAAGTAATGTTCTATGAAGTTGCCATTAACACCCAAATTGGTGAGTACTGAACCATTGCTCCTGGAGGAAGCATAAAGTTAGTGTCCTGTGAGGCTCAGTCTGCATTGTTTTGTCAGTTAATCATCATATGGCTTTGTTTTATCTGCATTTTTGTTTAAAAACACCTCATTTAATGTATTTGTTGATTCTTTACCACTAGACTCAGACCACAGCAAATGAACGAAGCTCATTCTAACATATATTTCCTCCATAAGGCATACTGAGCCTTCCTGAACTTAAGAGTACTACATCTCACTTCAACACTATGCTCCAGGGGCCATTCAAACACAAATCACCAAGAACAAGCACAAAAATGTGGAAAACATTGCACTAAATGGGCCTGAAAAAGGACATTTGTTTAAGATATGGAGACTAAGACAGGAAGACAGCCCTGCCTCCTTGTACCTCAGCTGGAAATGTGCACACCAGGTGATTCAAAATTTCCTACATTGCAAAAATCCATGAATGACTGGGGAAGCGCCACCAGTGTCGATTTTGAAGTTACAGACACATTTTAGAAAGTAAGCAAATTCTCAGACACATTTAGGTCAATTATCTTTCAGAATTTCTGAAGTGGAAAAGACAACTGACACTCCCTCCTAACCACTTACGTCAAATGCAGCCTCTCCATTTGGTGGAAGCCACTGGAATAATGGCTTCTATCCGATTCTGAACACAATTCAAATTTGATACAGCACTTATCAGCTCTTGATCCATTATCTGTACAATGATATGTCTCTTGCACTAGAATCTAATCTCTATGAGGACAGGCTCTTTATTTTGTCCAGTCTCATATTCTCATGGCTTCTAAGAGTGCTTGTCCCAGAATAGGCCCTCAGTAATTTCATTGATTATGATAAATCCTTTGACTGTGTGGATTACAACTGTGAAAAATTCTTAAAGAGATGGGAATACCAGACCACCTTACCTGCCTCCTGAGAAACCTGTTTGAAGGCCAAGAAGCAACAATTAGAACTGGACATGGAAAAATAGACTGGTTTCAACTTGGGAAAGAAGTATGTCAAGGCTGTATTCTTCACCCTGCTTGTTTAACTTATATGCAGAGTACATCATGAGAAATGCTGGGCTGGATGAAGCACAAGTTGGAATCAAGATTGCTGGGAGAAATATCAATAACTTCAAATACACAGATGACACCACCCTTTTGGCAAGAAGAACTAAAGAACCTCTTGATGAAGGTGAAAGAGGAGAGTGAAAAACCTGGCTTAAAACTCAACATTCAAAAAACTAAGATCATAGCATACAGTCCCATCACTTCATGGTAAATAGATGGGGAAACAATGGAAACAGTGACAGACTTTATTTTCTTGGGCTCCAAATATCATTTTAGATGGTGACTGCAGTCATGAAATTAAAAGACACTTGCTTCTAGGAAGAAAACTATGACACATCTAGACAGTATATTAAAAAGCAGAGACATTACTTTGCCTACAAAGGCCCATCTAGTCAAAGCTATGGTTTTTCCAGCAGTCATGTATGGATGTGAGAGTTGGACCATAAAGAAGGCTGAATGCCAAAGAATTGATAATTTTTAACTGTGGTATTAGAGAAGACTTGTGGTGTTAGAGAAGACTCTTGACTCCCTTGGACTGCAAGGAGATCAAAACAGTCCATCCTAAAGGAAATCAGTCCTGAATAATCATTAGAAGGACTGATGCTGAAGCTGAAGTTCCAATACTTTGGCCACCTGATGTGAAGAGCTGACTCATTGGAAAGGGCCCTGATGCTGGAAAAGATTGAAGGCAGGAGGAGAAGGGGCTTACAGAGGATGAAATGGTTGGATGGCATTACTGACTCAATGGAACTGAGTTTAAGTAAACTCAGGAAGTTAGTGATGGATAGGGAAGCCTGGTGTGCTGCAGTCCATGGGGTTGCAAAGAGTTGGCCATGACTAAGCAACTGAACAACAATTTTTGCTGAATGAATGATAAATGAATGATTCTTATATACTTGGCATTGAATGCAATGGAACCCCATTGCCTTATTGAAACTGCTCAAACATGTATGATGTCTTGAAGGCAATTCAATGGTGCTGCCAGAATTCTTGGCTTATCACTATGTGTATAAAACATTCCCACCCACCGCTGTGAAGAAAATCCAGCACAGGCTGTGTTTCTGAGACTCTGGTGAAAATACGTAAAGGTTAAGCTCACTGCTAAAACCATTGACATTTGAACAGCCTCAAAGAGAAAGCAAAGTGGTTGTGAGAAACATTCATGTGAGGTTTTATGATGGAAGTGTGAGCGCCCACGGTAATGACTCTTAGAGAACCCTGTAGACTTGCTGGGGATTCGGATGAGGGGCGGTGGTGGAAACGCTGTTCATTACAATAACAACACGCAGATGCTGGGGTCCTTTTAACTGAAGGTCGGTGGAGTGAAGCAAAGAGAGGGTCAAGTTTAATTACCAATGCACCATAAACAATGTTCTTTGCTGGGTAAGCTCTCTTTGCACGGAGGCACAGTTATAGCTTCTTGTCTTTACTTGGCTTCAAGAACACACTCACACCATATCATTCTACAAGGAGGCTTCTCAGACTCCCCAGGTTGGAACCTTTTGTCCCCACGGCCTGCTGATGTTGAGGCATGCCTTACACAGATCGACTGTAGCTCACTGCATCTGCTTGTGCAGGGGCCCCATCCCCCACTGCGTTTTAAGTTTCCACCTACTTCCCAACAGCACCTTCTTCCTCGATATCCCCAAGTTCAGTCTTGCCCCTTTCTCATCCATCTTCAAAGATCAGAGTGGTCTTCCCTGGAAAGCAGGTCCGACCGTGTCATTTCTGTGTTTGTAACCCATCTAGTGCTCCCTGCTGATCCTTCGGGCAAAATCCCAGCTCCACCCGACTTGGCTCCCCACTCCTAGGTCCCCAGAGCAAGCGACACTGGACATGAGACGACACTGTTGGGCCTGGTCGATGGATGGACGGGGTTCGTCACAGTATTCGTTCTCCTTTTATGTATGTTCAAAATCTTCAAAAAGAAAAAGAAAGCTTCCTCGAGGTAGCTGGGTTCTTAGCTGAAACTTGAGTTTGAGGTCTCCTGGGTCAAACAGGTTGGAGGACGCCCTGTGGCCTGAGGGAACAGCATTTACTAAGCCCTAAAGGTTACCCTGAAACTTTGTATGTGTTCATACACTTGCTGGAGCCCTGCTCCGAAAGGCATTTATGGCTCCCTTGTCAGACCCAGCTGTGACGGTGTGCACCTTTCATGCCTTCTCAAATTCATCAAGTTGATTACCTTCATTTATCTGATTCAGAAGGTGCTATGCTATGCTTAGTTGCTCAATTGTGTCCAACCCTTTGAGACCCCATGGACTGCAGCCTGCCAGGCTCCTCTGTCCATGAGGATTCTCCAGTCAAGAGTACTAGAATGGGTTGCTGTTCCCTCCTCCAGGGGATCTTCCCAACCCAGGGATTGAACCCACATTGCAGGCAGATTCTTTTACCGACTGAGCCACCAGGGAAGCCCAATTCAGAACGTATCAACATTATATTTTGATACATGTTACAAAGACAGAAGGTTCTCTTGAGAGACACCAGCCTGTTGGGGGTCACAGAGGGCCGTGGTGGCTGGAGTGTGACATGGGAATTCTGGGAGCTGCATGTGGAGAAGGAATGGGCTGGGAGGTCTATGGTGAGCTTTTGGTGACTATTTGATGACTGAGTGAACAAGTGTAAAGATGGGAAAAGAAATGCACGTGACATGGAAAGACTTGAAATCAGAGTTCAGTGAGGTAGAAGATGCTCAAACTGTTCAGTTCAGTTCAGTCGCTCAGTCGTGTCCGACTCTTTGTGACCCCATGAACTGCAGCACGCCAGGTTTCCCTGTCTGTCACCAGCTCCTGGAGTCCACCAAAACACATGTCCATTGAGTCAGTGCTACCATCCAACCATCTCATCCTCTGTCATCCCCTTCTCCTCCTGCCCTCAATCTTTCCCAGCATCAGGGTCTTTTCCAGTGAGTCAGCTCTTCACATCAGGTGGACAAAGTATTGGAGTTTCAGCTTCAACATCAGTACTACCAATGAATAACCAGGACTGATCTCCCTTAGGATGGACTGGTTGGATCTCCTTGCAGTCCAAAGGACTCTCAAGAGTCTTCTCCAACACCACAGTTCAAAAGCATCAATTCTTCGGCACTCAGCTTTCTTCACAGTCCAACTCTCACATCCATACATGACCACAGGAAAAACCATAGCCTTAACTAGATGGATTGTTGACAAAGTAATGTCTCTGCTTTTTAATATGCTGTCTAGGTTGGTCATAACCTTCCTTCCAAGGAGTAAGTGTCTTTTAATTTCATGGCTGCAATCACCATCTGCAGTGATTTTGGAGCCCAGAAAGATAAAGTCAGCCACTGTTTCCACTGTTTCCCCATCTTAGAGACGACCATTAGGGTGTATCTGGCAGGAGTGATGAGGACAGTATGCTCAGAGAGGCTCACATTTGTTGGATATCCTGTGATGTGCTGGGTGCAATCCTGAGGCCTTGACTTGAGTCTGTTCTTTCAATTTTAAGCTTAAGAAGAAGTGTTCAGTGGGCACCAGCATTGTAAATAATGCTTTGTGGAGCACCTGGAAACTCAGACGGTCTTAAAGCATTAATTTCCATGAATGAATGAATAGGGAGAGCATGTATAAACATCTGGTCTTCGCTCTCTGATTTAACCCTAACTTGACTTATCTCAAACTGAGTTCCCTCAGCCTATGTGAATGGTCAGGTTGTAGTGATTATTCCTGTTGCTCTAATAGTTCTGTTGATGATTTTTCTGTTGAAACATCCAGGGAGGAATTGGATTCCATGGCAAAATATGAATCAATGGAAGATAAAATTTTCCAGAAGTTTAAAACTCAAATAATACTGGAACCAGTACAGGTAAGACAGAATTCACATCCCTCCTTACTGTGTTCTTTTCAGATCAAGTTTTGCAAATATGATCCCTGCAAAGAAACTCTTTATAATAAGCTGTTCTATTCCTTAGGAGCCTCTAAAAGCAGGCTCTTGTTTTCTTGTCATAGGAGTTCTTCACACAGATGGCTTATGTAGGAATGAGCTTCTGCAATGCTGATCTATTTAGTAGTGATTTAAGCTAAAGGTTATACCATTTATCATATAGGATTTGTTTTCTAAAGGAAGCATCAGAGATGGGAGAAGAAAAAACTGTTGCCTGTGATATGCTGAGTTTGGAAAATAATAGCAAGAAAGAAAGAAAGCAAGAAAGTGGAGGAGGGAGGAAGAAGGAAGGAAGAAAGAGGGAGAGGAGGAAGAAAGAAAAAAGGTAATTTGCCTGTTTTCCAGCAGGAACCTTTAGTATGTGAGACCACATGACAGGTTAACACAGACACTGGTTTTCTGAA
Organism: Bison bison bison; assembly: GCF_000754665.1. Lineage (NCBI taxonomy): Eukaryota > Metazoa > Chordata > Mammalia > Artiodactyla > Bovidae > Bison > Bison bison. Next base: position 10,953,048 of record NW_011494951.1, on the reverse strand, counting down.
AACAGGATGGGATTTGGCATCTCAAAGACTCAGGTCTGAATCCTGGTTCCATGAGTTTGTAATGAGCTTCTGAGGTAATCTCACCTACAGTGTGTGAAAAAATTAGAGGGTGGCTGTGAAGTTGAAATGAGATTGTAGGCACATAGTAAGTATTCACCAGATGTGAAGAGCTGACTCACTGGAGAAGCCCCTGACGCTGGGAAAGATCAAAGGCGGGAGGAGAAGGGGAGGACAGAGGATCAGGCGGCTGGATGGCATCACCAGTTCAGTGGACATGAGTTTGAGTAAACTCCGGGAGTTGGTGATGGGCAGGGAGACCTGGCATGCTGCGGTCCATGGGGTCGCAGAGTTGAACACGACTGAGCAACTGAACAGAACTGAACTGAGTAAGTATTCAGCAAATGTTTTCTTTCTCCATATTCTGTTCTTCCATTCACATGATTCCCCCTAATGTGCCTCACAGGAATATGTAAATCACTAAGGAAAATTCAGCTGAATTCCCACCAAATAGTCACTGAATCAAATAAACATCCCAGGGCTTAGAGGAAGAACAGATCTAGGTCTTAAATGTTAGAAGATGGTTTTTAGCAATGCATGTGGTAAAATACAGGAAACCCATCAGCTGTCACTAAAAGCTTATCATAATTACCTGTGTTTGCAATACTTATCTAAACCCCATGTTTCACTTGGCATGTCTTAAAACTTATAAAATAACCTTCCTCATATCTGTGCGAAGGTCAACACTGACTGTGATTGTGCTTTAGATACAGAACATGATAATGTGGATGCTCTGTGTCTGAGCACTGACCCCTGCCTCCCAGAGCTCTGCTGCCCTCTGGCCGCTGGTTGACTTTGGCCAACGGAGGGGCTGGGTAGGGTGGAAGTCTACAGGAAACAGAGTTCAAGGCATGGCCTCCCATCTCCTCCCTGTTGCAGCGCCCGAGTTCCGGCTATGGCTTGGTCCCTGAAAAGCATCTCCTGGTGGGTGACCGTCCTCGCAGCCCCGGTCTCACTGTTTCCTCCCCTGGGAGTGGTCCTGGCCTCGTCTGGCTCCTGGTGCTTGCAGTCCACCGGCGTCACTGATCCCTTAACCCTGCTCTGTGAGTGGACCTTTGTCTGCACTTGTCAGGACCCTGATGGATGCACCACCTCCCCTGACGCTAAGGCCCCTCACCTCATGTCTCTAACTCTCTCAAGAGGCTCCCTCCTTGCTCACCAGAAGGTACTTTGCTGCAGGCTTTGGAAGCTACTGTGGCTACAGGAGATCCCACACTGTCCCTTGATTTCTTGTCATCTTTCTCGTGGTCTGTGACCACTTCCCAGGTCTCTGATGATTTGTCTGGTCCCTCTTGTCTCAACTCAGGCTGTCCCCTCCTCCAGAGCATCCTCCCTGACACCCCAGGGAGGGCCAGGAGTCCCCACTGTCACTCCCGCAGCAGCTGGCCCTCCTGACTCCCTCAGTAATCGTGGTGACCTCTGGACAGGAAGAAGAACTCTTATGTCTCTGCATCCTTGTCACCAACTATAGGGACAGGTCTATACCAGAGGCTTAATAAACGTCTTTTGAATCACAAATAATGGTGCTGACAAGCTTTGCACACAATGGGTCCCTTCTAGGCACATCCAGAAAGACAGCAAGAGAAGCCAATAGCAGTCTTTGAAGAATAAACAAACACTATTTTCTGCCTGAAATCTTTGAGCAGAGTCACATTTTCCAGGCACCAAGAGTAAAGAGTTAGAGGGTAGTCTGTGCCCCAATCTGAAAAGATGCAGCTGTCAGCTTCTCCTAGCTGCCAGTTGCAAACCTCAGCTTTGGTCTTTAAAGACGCTGTAGTTAGAAAAGAAAAATAAAATTGGTCCATTTCCTCTCTTCACCTATTCTCCTAACTGCTTTTCAGTGAAAATGATTTACCCATGCGAAATTTTTTGCCAGGGAACCTAAAACCATCACAGATCTATTCAATTTAAAAATATTTCTAGTCTTCTTATGGGACACACACTCTGGGCAATCCCAACACAGCAAAGTGGGGATCAAGAGAGTGGTGACAATTTCTGCAAAAACCAAAATGAAAAAGCAACAACAAACCGCTTTAAAATAAATTCTATCCGGACACAGCATTAGAACTCTTTGTTCTTATCATTTTAGCCAAAAGAACAACAAAAAAGGTGCTCACTTCAGCAGCACATGTACTAAAAGTGGAACAATACAGGGAAGATTAGTGTGGCCTGTGCGCAAGGATGACATGCAGACTCGTGAAGTATTCCATATATTTTTTTGGTTACAGGGGAGAAGGATGGGGAGAAAGGATAGTTAGGGGGTTTGGGATGGACATGTACACACTGCTATATTTAAAATGATAACCAGCAAGGAGCTAGTGTATAGCACAGGGAACCGCTCGGTGCTACACGGCAGCCTAGATGAAGGGGAGTTTGGGAGAGAATGGATGCATGTGTGTGTGTGGCTGAATCACTTGGCTGCACACCTGAAACTATCACATTGTTAATCAGCTTTACTCTGATACGAAATGAGAGTTGTTTTTTTTTTAAAGGCACTTACTGATGCCCTCATTTGACATACAGATTTTTCCCAGCCACACTTCATTTGAACTTAAATCTCATTTTCCTCTCTCTGTGCTGACAGTAGGAAAGAGGAGCTGGTTAGCCTGATCCATACCTGGCCAGGTGCAGTTGACGGTGAATTCATCAGACGTGTTCGCTCTCAAAGCACTCTTGCAGTATAACGGAAAGTGTTAGTCTGAACCATTTCCTCAGGGATGCTGAGGCCATATGAGATTTTCAAGTCTTTCTCCTAAGAGCTTTTATACAGACAACATAAAGTTTTATATTAAAAATACCTAGGCTCCCTTCTATTTCCCCAAGAAGTGGAAGAAGCCCATTCCTCAGGCTGACAAATACCCGAAAGACAACTTCCTCAATACTCAAGTTTAAAGAATTATGTCCCAATGGATTAAAAATCAAAGCCTCAGACCTCTCTAGCCTTTGCAGCTATTTCTTTCTTTGCTTCTAACCTGACCTTGCACCTGAAGCTTTCTCTGAGCTTGGAGCAACCTCCCCCGACCCCTCATCGCCCTGGCATCCCTAACACTTTGCCCTGGAGCATTGGTTTGGTCATTAATCAGCAATCATCTTCTGACCATAGTGCCAATCACTATTTAGATCTGGGCTATCATTTCTCTTCCTTTTGGCCATTTCTTGTTTTCATGTCTCTGAGCATGCAGCTACTTCCACCTGCAACATTCTTCTTTCCTTTTCTCTGCAAACTTCAACTCAACCTCCAAAACCTACCCTAAATCTTACCTCTTCTATTGAGACCTCACCATTTTCCTCTCTACAGGATTAGGCAGCTTCTTACTCTAGATTCTGGAAGATTTTTTCTTCTCTTCATCCTTTGAACATATTTGCCACAGCAAAATTATAAACTCTATGCTTGCTCAGTCGCTCAGTCCTATCTGACTCTGTGACCCCATGGACTGTAACCTGCCAGCCTCCTCTGTCCATGGAATTATCCCAGCAAGAATATTGGAGTGTGTTGCCATTTCCTCCTCCAATAAACCCTATGGGACGAGGGCAAAAGAACTGTGGAAATACATGAGGATTTGTAACCCCAGCAGTCATCAAATTGCAGGGACAAGTACCTCACATCATCTCTGCATGCTGGGCCCTGTGTCACTGTTACTTGAGTCTCTCTGAACAGAAACTCCTTCAAAGCAGACATTGTATTTCATCTTTTCATTCCCAGAACCAATTACAATAACAGGCACAAAATAGATGTTCAATAAATACTAAATGGATGTGTAAAGGAATGAATGAATGCAGTTCTGTCTCAGAAAGAATAGTGCTCTATTCCTTGACAGTTCTCGCATTTTAGTGAAACATAAGTGGGGATATTTATAGGTGTCAAAGGAGAGTAATGAATGATAGACATTAAAAAGACTAGATTTGTTGAATCTAGAAAAATGGTACAGATTTGCAAGTAAAAGTAGAGACACAAACATACAGAACAAACCTAAGGACACCAAGGGGTGGAAATTGGGGGAGTGGACTGAATTGGGAGATTGGAATTGACATGCAAAATACTACATATAAAATAGATAGGGACTCTACCCAATGCCTTGTAGTGACCTAAATGGGAAGGAAATCCCAAAAGAGAGTGTATATATGTACATGTATAGCTGATTCATTTTGCTGTACAGCAGAAAATAACACAATCTTGTAAAGCAACTATAATCCAATAAAAAGTTATAATAAAAGAGTAAATCCATTAATAGAAAAGGAAGATTAATCACAAAAAAATAGGAGAGAGATGAGCTTATACACAGGATTCTGAAACCCATAGCCTGGATTAGAGCAGTACGTGAGCTCCTTTCTAATTGTGTAACTTGGTGTTGGAGAAGATTCTTGAGAGTCCCTTGGACAGTAAGGAGATCAACCCAGTCAATCCTAAAGAAAATTAACCCTGAATATTTATTGGAAAGACTGATCCTGAAGCTGAATACTTTGGCCACCTGCTGTGAAGATAAGACTCATTGGAAAAGACCCTGATGCTAGAAAAGACCCTGGGCTTCACAGGTGGCTCAGTGCTGAAGAATCTGCCTGCCAGAGCAGGAGACACAGAAGGCGTGGGTCCAATCCCTGGGTCAGGAAGATTCCCCTGGAGAAGGCAATGGCAACCCACTCCAGTACTCTTGCCTGGAAAATCACATGGACAGAGAAGTCTGGTGGGCTGCAGTCCATGAGGTCGTGAAGAGTCAGACACGACTGAGCGACTTCACTTTCACTTTTCACTTTTCACTTTCATGCATTGGAGAAGGAAATGGCAACCCACTCAGTGTTCTTGCCTAGAGAATCCCAGGGACAACGGAGCCTGGTAGGCTGCCATCTATGGGGTCACACAGAGTCGGACACTACTGATGCAACTTAGCAGCAGCAGCAGGAAATCCTGTGGACTAGGAGCCTGACAAGCTACAGTCCATGGAGTTGCAAAGAGCCGGACACGACTGGGGGAGCATACACACATACAAGTGTGTGTATGTATGTGCATGTACTTGTGCTGATGCTGGGAAAGATTGAGGGCAGGAGAAGGGTGTGGCAGAGGACGAGATGGTTGGATGGCATCACTGACTCAATGGACATGAGTTTGAACAAACTCAGGGAGATGGTGAAGGACAGGGAAGCCTGTAGTCCATGGAGTCGCAAACAGTCAGACACAACTTAGCAACTGAACAGTAACTATATAAGAAATTGCTTCTGAGAATTCTTTGTTAATTCATTTAAAAATAATAGTAAATCATGGAAACGTTTTTAGGAAAGACAGCTATATTTTGGAAAAGAAAATGATCACGAGGAGAGCGTGTTGTTTTACATTCTGAACATCTCTTTAGTGCCTGGTTTAACAGAAGCCAACTTGATTGTTCTATTTACTTCTGTGATCCATTGTGACTTTACATGTCACATTGTCTCTGGGAAACCCCACACTCACAAGAGAAAGAGGGTGAAAAGGCAAATACCATGTTAGTTTCATGATAAAAAGCACTGGGACCTTGCAGATCCACTGAAGTGTCTTGGGAGACCCAGAGGTCGCTCATCATGTATTGGGAATTGGCGATCTAGACTAAGACACATCCCATGATATTGTTCGTTTTTGTATCTTTGTCTCTTGTATGACTATGAGCTCCAACAGGGCCAGAACTCTAACTCAGTTCCCTTTCCCTGGAGGCGAACGCTCCACCAGGTCCTTGGTGCTGGTGCTGGTGCTTTAGTCCCTCAGTCGTGTCTGACTCTTGCGACCCCATGGACCGTAGCCCATCAGGCTCCTCTGTCCATGGGATTCTCCAGGCAAGGACACTGGAGTGGGTTGCCATTTCCTTCTCCAGGGGATCTTCCCGACCCAGGCATCGAGCCCAGGTCTCCTGCATTGCAGGCAGATTCTTTACCTAAGTTGTATAATAAATAAAAGAGCCTCCTAAATGTTTTCTTTAGAACTTAGAAGTGTGATCTTTTCTTTTATCTACTTTGTTTCACTTTTTCTATTTCCTATTTAGTGCTCCCATTTATTTAGTTAATGATTTCCAATTTCTTCATCTCTTCTTTCTTTGATGTTCTTTTTAAAATCTTTATCAAGTGTAGTAGAAAAGCTTTTGTATACATACATATATATGCATAATAGATATATATGTTTTAGAAAACTTGTGAATTTTTGCTAACTAAAAAATGTATGACATTTTGATTCCACTTGTTTAACATAGTATGAATAGAATGCTAGATTTCTAATTAAAAAAATGGATATGCACCAAACATCAAAGGTTTACTGTATGGCACAGGGACCTATAGTCAATATCTTGTAATAACCTATAATGGAAAATAGTATCAAAAATAATATGTGTGTATATGTATAGCTGAATCCCCTTGCTGCACACCTAGAACACTGTAAGTCAACTATACTTCAATAAAAAAAATATATATATATATAGAAAGGAAGCAAAAGAAAAGAACTTAGAAATGCATAATGCATAAAGAACAAAGAGAAAGGAAACCATTGTTGTTCTGTTTTTGTTCTTCTGTCTGTGAAAGTCTGTAGGTGATTACAGTTTTTTAAAATCTGAAGAGATAATTTGCCTCGAGAGATGAGCTGTCTGCAAGAAGAAAGTCAGTTGGTCCAGGGAGCAGCGGACAGAGGTTGAGAGACACAGGAGACAAGCCAGGTGATTTGCATTCATACTGTTCCACTGGACTCCCCCCTCCCCTCGTCTCCTGCCATTTCTGATTTTTATGTTCCTTGTCAGGACACGGGAGAACATACAGGATATATAGCATATGTTGCAAGGTCCAGGAGGGCTTCTTTCCAGGGCCAGGCACAGCCAGGATCAATTAAGTAACAAGGAAGGTAGAAAATATAGCTGCAGCTGGAACAAATCAGTTGCTCAAGCACTCGGGGTTGCAACCCATAAAAGGTCAGCAGGCAACTGGCGTGCGTAGCCACAAGTGAAGCTTTTGGCTCCACGGAACTGGAAGGAGCAAGCGATCGGGCATCCTCGCATCCTGCTTTCCAATCAGGCAAACTGTGGATGTCGAAGACGTTGCGAAGGATGGGTCAAGTTGTGCCCCAGTTACATTTCTCATCTGGCTTCTTCTCAGTTGATTTTTCCCCTGCCCCCCAGTAGGGGAGTTACTTCACCAAAGTGACAGGTTGATTTTATGGGTTGGAGGCGGGCTTCAACTACTAAATGTCAACGAGTGAGAGAAGCTAGACTCATGTATGAATTAGGAGAGTTCTTGGGAGGAGGAGCTGAACAGCAGTGATGCCTTAAAAAAAGAAAAACCTCACGTTTCATCTTGCTGCACATGTGTTATAACTAGAGATCAAATTCCAGGTTAACTTGCAGCCATGGATAACTTCTTGGCAAATCAATTAGCTATCTGCTCTTCCTTAGTTCAGTAACAAGAGGTCATTATTTCTTAGCCTCACTCAGTCCCTTACCCTTTTTTCCTCAGAATAATTATTCCCTACACATACATATATTTATAATGCTTGTTGTTTTCATCAAGGGCAAAAGTCTTAACAGATGTGTGGAGATATTTTATTGAGTATCCTAAAAAATCAAGCTCACTCTTCCATTCTGGTCAGCTCAGAACACAATTAGGGAAGGAGACCCCAATCCAAATGAAGAGTTTTAACTGAAAATGGATATGTAAACATGATCCCAATGACCCCATCTGCTAAAAGTTCATCCTTTCATTGAATAAATTATTATTGAACAATGGCAAGGCACTAGACTCAGAGAACACAGAAATGAATAAGGAGCCTGTAGGTTAGATAAAGTCATTTTAACACTGCCTGCTTGGGAAATAAGATAATGCACAGTAGGACCACAGGAGAAAGTTGACACCTTACCAGGTGTAACTTCACAGAAGGTAGAGTCTTAGAGGCCTTTGGAGGCCATTGGCTTACAGTGTACTTCCACATATGTTCGGAAGCTTAAATACCCTTGAGGTAACATTATATTATCTTGATTAGATTCAGAGATTATGCCTGGTGTTGAAGTTCAGGAAGCTAGTAAGAAGTAAAGGGCGGGCTCGGAGTCAGATCTTTTGGTTGTAGAACTTTTCCTCTACTATTTTTGGGGTGAGAATTTAATGAGATCATATATGTGAAAGCACTTTGGAAAGTTATACATAAAGATCAGATATTGTCATCACTAAAGTGTTCTTTGTAAAATCATGGTAGTGAGGATTGAAACAGTATAACCCTTCCCCTTTTTCACATTTTCAAACCATTTCATGCATAAGTGCGTTCCTTCCAATTCAGTATTTAGAAAAAAAGGACATAATAAATTATCCCAGTTCATTTATGTTTGAGAATGAGCATAGCATCCAAAGAGGAGGACTTCGGGGGAAAAAAGGAATCTTACAAGGAAGCAAGTAGGTGAGGAGAGTTTTGAAATAGATTCTGGAGAGAAGTTGTTTCCCTTCAGGACATGGGGAACTGGAGGTGCCTGGGGTCCTTTGGAAGGAAACACTCAGGACATGGTAACTGAGAGCGGGGAGCTGGGGGAAGAGGGGTCCTGCTGGCAGATAGAGGAGGAGGTATCCTTCCCAAAAGAAAAGATAATTTTCTGAATTTGAGGTAGCGCCGAGTATGTGGAAATGTGGATTCTCATGAAGCAGGAACTCGGAACATGTTCTGAAAACATGGCTGGATTTGCTAAGCCATGGGGTCTCTTCCCTGAATCGTTTTTCTTGCTGGAGAGAAGGACCTTTGTAGGTCACTGGTAGTCTTCTCCCTTTGAAGTTTAAATGTTCACCAAAATAACCAAAAGTCCAAAATAACCAAAGCTACAGCACATCTGGATATGATATCTAGGGCAGGAATATAAGAATGAGAGAGAGACAGAAGCCGAAGCTGATCATGGACAGAGCATCTGTTAACAGAGCAAGACCTTATTGGTTCTTCCCAGGACAGGCCCAGCCCCTGTATCCTGTGCTTTGGCTCCTCTCTGAAGTATCTAAATAATAGTATCTGGTACATATTTGCTGAGTTGTTCAGATCCTGAAAGAAAAAAAAAAAAAAACCATCACCAAATGGAAGAAGTTGGACAGCAAGGAGGCCAAACCAGTCAATCCTAAAGGAAATCAACCCTGAATATTCACTGGAAGGACTGATGCTGAAGCTGCAATAGTTTGACCACCTGATGTGAAGAGCTGACTCATTGGAAAAGACCCTGATGCTGGGAAAGATTGAAGGCAGGAGGAGAAGGGGACGACAGAGGAAGAGATGGTTGGATGGCATCACTGACTCGAAGGACATGAATTTGAGCAAGCTCCGGGAGATAGTGAAGGACAGGGAAGCCTAGCGTGGTATAGTCCATGGAGTCGCAAAGAGCCAGACAAGACTGAGTGACTGAACAACCACAACTACTGCTACCTGATGATCATGAGATGTAGCCCCCAGAGCTTCTGGTGCTAAGGATTGATCACCATCAACCAATCTGAGAACTGTGCACAAGTTGATCACACGTCCTGGGACGCCCCTCCCTCACCTTGCCTTTAAAAATGCTTTGCTGGAACTCTTCAGGGAATTCCGGGTTTTAGAGCACAAGCCACCTGTCCTCCTTGTAGGGGTGGCTTTACAATAAACGTTGCATTTTGCTTCACTGCAATCTGGCGTCGGTAGATCGAGTAAGTGGACCCAAGTTTAGCCACTAACACGTCCACACAGCGAAGTAGTGATTCAGCTCTCCATCCCCAAAAGCTTTGATGATAAAAGAATTTAGGAACATTTCAACCTGGAATAAGGAGGTCTTTTCCATCATAGTTACTGTGAGGCATAAATATGGCCCCCCCTGGTGAAGACTTAAGAAGTTTGTAAAAGCTGCTTTGTGGATCGATATGTACAAAGCTTAGATAAGGGGCTGAGTTTTACACTGCGTTACCTGAAGTGGAAGAAAAGAGTGAGGGCAAGTATTTTGTTGGGTGTATATAAAATTGAGAGCAGAACCACCAGTAAGAAAGGCTCTGTTTTACTCCTCAACACACACTCCTTTTAGAGTAGGGTAAAGAAATGAAAAGGGCCCCAATTAGTTCAGGAATGAAGAGGTGGCTGGGAAGAGAATGTGAGTCAGTGTTGAGTCATTGTTCTTATAAAATCAAGCTCAGGCACACCCGGAATGAAGGGAAAGGGAGAAAACCGAAGTTGGCTAAAGACAAAAAAACTCTCCCTGTGGACAAGAGCTAGTTATCACATGGCCTGGGTGTGACCTTGGATTTTCAGTTGTCTGAAGGGACCACTTGCTGATCTAGGAGTTCCAGGGCACCAGTCCATGGTCACGGCATGTCCCCTGGGAGCACATTAAAACTAATTTCCACCTCAGACCTGCAGAAATCCACTCTCCCCAAGGGGATCCAGGAAGCTAGTTATTTTGACAAGATCTCCAAGAAGCTTCTCTTTAACCAGAAATCTGTGATCATCCAGCAGCCCCCAGGAGCAAGGAACAGCCTTAACTCTTCTTGGAAAAGTACCAAACCTTGAGCCTCCTAATGCAGTTGGTTTTTTAAAAGAAAAAAAAATTTATTTTTAATTGGAGGATAATTGCTGTACAATACTGTGTTGCTTTCTGCCATACAACAACACGAATCAGCCGTAGGTATACATAAGTCCCTCCCTCTGGAATTTCTCTCCCACCTCCCACCCCCTCCCACCGCTCTAGATGGTCACAGAGTACTGGGCTTGAGCGCTGTGTCATACAGGAAATTCCCACTGGTGTCCATTTTACAGACGGTAATGTTTATGTTTCAGTGCTAGTCTCTCTGTTCAACCCACCCTCTCCTTCCTCCACTGTGTCTACCAAGCAGTTGGTTTTTAAGAAACGTTTGATTGCCGCAGTGATCAGCGACACTGCAGACCTGGTCCTGCTCTGTCAGACCTGGTCCATCATCTCTCGATGTTAAATAAAGTCCCTTTACTCCAATCATATTTAGGAAGACAGAAGAGCATGGTAGCTAAGAGCATGTAGGGTCAGCTCCTGAATTCCACTGTACCGAATGCCCTCTGCTGTAAAGTGGGAGAGATGCCAGTATCCAGCTGATAGATACAAGGTGAAGGGTAACATTTAAAAATTCAAAGGTGGGACTTCCCTGGGGGTCCAGTGGTCAAGACTTCACCTTCCAATGTAGGGGTGTGTGTTCCATCCCTGGTTGGGGAGCCACCTCAAGGTCAAAACACCAAACCAGGAAAAAAAAAAAAAACCTTGTAACAAATTCAATAAAATCTTTTTTAAATGGTCCACATCGAAAAAAAACCATCAAAAAATAGGTTAAAAATCAAAGGTGATTAGGATAGTGCCTGACTCAATAAACACTAGCTAACACTGTTACACATGCTATTTTGCCCCACACGATAGACAAAAAGTAGAATCAGACATTTGGGTCACATGAGAAGTCTGTGTGTAAAATCCTTCTGCAATTTACCCTTTCTCCTCCTGCCCTGCGAGGTGCAAAGCGGCACCCCTGGGCGCCCCAACCAAGACAGAGGACGGTCAGGGGATCATTCTCAGCTACCGACTGCTCATGGCCAGCCTTCCTGTAGGAGAGTTTTCCAACGGAAAAGATCTTGGCTTGGACAATTCAGTGCCCTCGTTTGCAGATGAGGATCCTGTGTGTGTGTACGTCTGTGTGCTCAGTCGTGTCTGACTCTTTGGAACCCCATGGACTGTAGGCCTCCAGGCTCTTCTGTCCTGATTTCCCAGGCAAGAATACAAGAGTGGGTAGCCATCTTTTCCAGCCTAGGAACTGAACTCGAGTCTCTTGCATCTCCTGCATTGACAGGCCGATTCTTCATCACTCACCACCTGGGAAACCCATGGATCCTAAGGTACAGGTCAGCCTGACACCAAACCACAGGAGCTGAAACGACGAGTCCTGAGCCCGTGAACCGTTCATGGCGTCCCAACTGATGGAACCAGCCGCGAATGCTCCAGCTCACTGGCTTTCTAGACTTCAGGGCATATTCACTTTGATGCATTGTACAAATTAAATTTGTTTCTAAAATAGGAGTGGTAAATAAGAATGACTAGGGGCATTCATGCTTTTTATGTGCTCGGCATTTATGGAAGGATTTACAGTCTGGAGTGGCAGGATTGTTGGGGAGGGGTGGATTGTGAGGCGGGGGAGAGTGCATTTGCCATGGCAACCGAAGCCAGCCTGTGCCTTGCTTCTTTTTATTTCTGTGTTCCTGGAGTGCTTTATCCAGTGGCCTTTCAGGACTTGAAGGCGTGTCCTATCACTTGTGAATCTGGCTCTGTCCTCTCCTCTGCATCTTCCATCTTTGGTCTGTCAAGTCGCTTCCCTGTAACCCCCATCCCTCCATGGGTTTCCCGGGTGGTGCTAGTGTTAAAGAATCTGCCTGCTAATGTAGGAGATGCAAGAGACATGGGTTCAATCCCTGGGTTGGGAAGATCTCTTGGAGAAGGAAATGGCAACCCACTCTAGTATTCTTGCCTGGGAAATTCCATGGACAGAGAAGCCTGGAGGGGGTGCAGTCCATGTGGTTGCAGAGTCAGGCATGACTAAGCGCACACCCTGCATGGAAGGACCACCGACCCAAGACCTCTCTCCCTTGCTGATGTGCTGGTGAGCCACCGGGGCTCGCTCAGGGTTGGTGTGCTTGCGTTCTGGGCTGCATTTAAAAGTACCGTAAGCAGACAGGCCTAAGCCAATTCCTAAGAGGGATTTCCTGATGGCTCAAGTGGTAAAAAATCTGCCTGTGATGCATGAGACATAGGAGACAACATTGGGGGAGGGTGGTCTGATCCCTGGGTCAGGAAGATTTCCTGAAGGAAGAGATGGCAACCCACTCCAGTATTCTTGCCTGAAGAATTCCATGGATAGAGCAGCCTGGTGAGCTACAGTCCATGGGGTCGCAAAGAGCCAGACACAACTGAACACTCGCTCATTCACTCAAGCAACAGAATTTTATCCCTTTATAGTTCTGGAGGCCAGAATTTGAAATGAAGGTGTTGGTAGGGCTGGGCTCCCTCTGAGGGCTCCAGCTGAGGATTCTTCCTCACCTGTTCCAGTTTCTGCTGGTTGCTGGCTGACCTTGCTTCATCTGTAGACCCTTCCTCCAACCTCTGCCTTCATCATCACATGATCTTTCCTGCTCATCTTTGTATACCTTTTCTCCTTCTTATAAAGACACCTCCCATATTGGATTTAGGGCTCACCCAAGTCCATCTTCACCGAATTGATCATGCCTACAAAGGCTGTACTTCCAATTAAGGTCACACTCTTGGGTTTCAAGTGAATTTTGGGGGGACACGACTCAACCCAGTACTGCCTTGGTTTCAACAACGCTGTGGAGTGGGTTCTCCAACATCTAGCCCCCCATGTCCTGTAGCTCTCGAAGTTGTTATTTCCCAGGTTTAGAGGAGTTTGGGCTCAAAAACTTTCTAGGTTCAGTGCTTATGTATCACCTCTTGATCCAGCTCTTTGTTTCTTAATGACCAAAATCTATTAAGTTCATAAAGGACATTTAGAGCCAAGCAACTGGACTCGTGCTTGCCACTCGTTCCCTAAAGCAAATCCATCTGCAACAGATTCTCCCCTCCACCCTCCACCTCTACCATTCTCTGCATCTTGTGACTTTCACCTCAAACAAGAAGCATCCCCCCAAACGTGTCTCCCGTCCTCACCACTTAAGGCCCTTGCTCTGTTTTAAATGTCCCTTTCCCATTTCTGGCACCTCTGACATCACAGTATCTATGAATCCTGCCCCTCCTCTCTTCCTTCCATCCACATGTCATTGTTGTAGAGTCGTGAAGTCGTGTCTGACTCTTTTTTACCCCATGGACTGTAGCCCACCAGGATCCTCTGTCCATAGCATTTCCCAGGTAAGAATACTGGAGTGGGTTGCCTTTTCCTTCTCCAGGGGATCTTCCTGACCCAGGGATGGAATCCGAGTCTCCTGCATTGCAGGCAGATTCTTTACTATTTAGTCACCACTCATACTGTGATGACAGCACTCAGCACGTAATATCCACATGATCCCTTCTGGAATCTGCTCCTTAATTAGTCGGGGCTCTCCATGAACTAGGCTTCCCTGGTGGCTCAGGCAGTAAAGAGTCTGCCTGCAGTGTGGGACACCCAGGTTAGATCCCTGGGTTGAGGAAATCCCCTTAGAAGGAAATGGCTACCCACTCCAGTATTCTTGCCTGGAGAATCCCATGGACAGAGGAATCTGGCAGACTACAGTCCATGGGGTCACAAAGAGTCGGACACGACTGAGCGACTCCACTTCACTTCTCCATGCACTGCCTTGTGGACCTCTCCCTGGCGACATCCCACCACCCGTGACCGATCCCGTGACACTTTGCCCCTCGTCTTCCTTCTGCTTCAGGCACCTCGTGGAAGAGAGTAGACTGTAGGGTAAAGGAGTGCCTGGGCTCCTCTTCGTCCTCCCCCACCCCTGGCAAGAAAAAGTAGTGAGTGTGGAGGATGAGTCAGGTTCCAGAATGCTAATCAGATCATACTAGTGGGCGATACAATGTTGTAAAAGAATATAAAGAAATCTGAAAAAATAATGATGCCTCTCTCTCTCCCTTCTCAGTCTCTCTCTCCAATATTTAAATTAAAATGGTACCTGGAGCCAGTGTTCTTTAGCAAAATGTGCCATCTGCATCTCACTGTTTCATTGTCACCTTAAAAAATTCATCAGCAACTAGAGGAAGGCCTCAGGGACAGGACCAGGAAATGCTTTTCACCAGGCCAAGGACTCCTCCTGATTCTGCATCATATAGGTCAGACCACCCAGGACAGAGGGTCCACAGGAGATTTACACATTGTGGCACAGACTGCTGGAGGTCCCCCAGCATCTGTTCTCTTCCTGAATAAGACAGCATCCAACCTGAGCTGAACTGCCCTGAATAAAGAGGTTATTTCTGACATCCCATGCCACTGGGAAAGGTTATGTTGACTGAGTTATGGCAATGGGATGTAAACAGAAGTGATATGCACCAATTCTTGGAAGTGTCCTCAAAGGAAAGACATATGACTTCTTCTGCTTCTCCTTCTTACAGCTGCTTGGGCTTCAGACACGATGGCTGAGTTCAAGCAACCATTTTTAGACCACGAGGAAGGAACCGGTGCTCAAGGTCATTGTGAAGCTGCCATGTCAGTCTTGGACTCCTTACTTCTGAGATTCATTTCTGTGACAGGAGAAGTAAGTTCTCTCCTACTGAACCTCTTTCTGGGGGGAATTTTCTGATTCTCACAACTTAGCTGGAATGACCAAAGTCTCAGTGAGTAACAAGCTTCCTTCTTTCATGTTGGTTTTCTATATGTCTCTCGTGAGGGCTCATGGTAGGTGACATTGGAAGGATCATGTCTGAGGATTTAGAATTCATGTTCCTGCTGTAAAAGAAAACCTTATCACTAACTGGCACTAACTCAATATTTCTCAGTCTATTTCTCACTGTAGACTCTTTTCAAATTTTATTTCATTTGTTTTATTTTTATTTATTTGGCTGCATGGAGTCTCAGTTGCGGTATGGGGGCTTAGCTGCCTCACAGCTTGTGGGACCTTAGTCCCTTGACCAGGGATCGAACCCACGTCCCCTGCATTGGAAAGAGGATTCTTAACCACTGGATCACCGGGAAAGTGCCTCACAATTGACTCTTTAAGGACCTTTTGAAGGTATTGGTTCCCTAATCAACTCCTCCCATGAAATTTTAATGTCACAGATACACTGTGTATTTGTAATGTATCATATATATATTTGTGCTTTAAACATAGAAACTGCAGAATCTTTTTGTGTCACATAAAAAAACCAGTCTTTGCTTTTTGAGGGGAATCTCACTCCTGTTTAGCATATGACCTAACTACAGACATTCTGCTAACCAAGGAGCAGGTTGTAAACAAACCTATACAGACTTGTAGATTGCAGTGAGAAATATCAATAAGCTGAGATATGCAGATGACACCACCGTTATGGCAGAAAGCAAAGAGGACCTGGGGAGACTCTTGAGGAAAGTGAAAGAGGAGAGTGAAAAAGCTGGCTTAAAACTCAACATTCAAAAAACTAAGATTATGGCATCTGGTTCCATCACTTCATGGCAAACAGACGGGGAAACAATGGAAACAGTGACAGACTTTATTTTCTTGGGCTTCAAATCACTGCAGGTAGTGACTGCAGCCACCAAATTAAAAGACGCTTGCTCCTTGGAAGAAAAGTAATGACCAACCTAGACAATGGCACCCCACTCCAGTACTCTTGCCTGGCAAATCCCATGGATGGAGGAGCCTGGTAGGCTGCAGTCCATGGGGTCTCTGAGGGTTGGGCACAACTGTGTGACTTCACTTTCACTTTTCACTTTCCTGCATTGGAGAAGGAAATGGCAACCCACTCCAGTGTTCTTGCCTGGAGAATCCCAGGGACAGGGGAGCCTGGTAGGCTGCCGTCTATGGGGTTGCACAGACTCGGACACGACTGAAGTGACTTAGCAGCAGCAGACAGCTTATTAAAAAGCAGAGACATTACTTTGCCAACAAAGGTCCGTCTAGTCAAAGCTATGGTTTTTCCAGTGGTCATGTATGGATGTGAGAGTTGGACCATAAAGAAAACTGAGCACCGAAGAATTGATACTTTTGAACTATGGTGTTAGAGAAGACTCTTGAAAGTCCCTTGGACTGCAAGGAGATCCAACCAGTCCATCCTAAAGGAAATCAGTCCTGAATATTCACTGGAAGGACTGATGCTGAAGCTGAAGCTCCAATACTTTGGCCACCACATGCGAAGAACTGATTCACTGGAAAAGACCTTGATGCTTGAAAAGACTGAAGGCAAGAGGAGAAAGGGACAACAGAGGATGAGATGGTTGGATAGCATCACCAACTTGATGGACATGAGTTTGAACAAGCTCCAGGAGTTAGTGATGGACAGGGAAGCCTGGCGTGCTGTGGTCCATGGGGCCGGACATGACTGAGTGACTGCACTGATCTGTAATGGGCTTGCTTCAGCCTCTCAGGCTCCTATAACACAATGTCACATTCTGAGTGACGTAACAGTAGAAATTTATTTTCTCTTAGCTCTGGAGGCTGGAAGTCCAAGATCAAGGTGCCAACAGGGCTGGGTTCTACTGAGAACTATCTTCTTGGCTTGCAGGTGGTCTCACATGACAGAGAAAGGAAGCTCTGTGGCTTTCTTCTTTTGTTATTATAAAATTTTTATTTTAAACTTTTAATTTTGGATAATTTTAAACATATACCAAAGTAGGGAGAAGGGTATGCTGTATCAGTGATCCCTAAACTTTTTGGCACCAGAAACAGGTTCAATGGAAGACAATTTTCCCCTGTATTGGCTGGGGGGAGGTTTCAGATCAATTCAAATGCATTATATTTGTTGTCCACTTTACTTCCACTATAATTCCACTTTACTTCTTTTACAGTTCCACCTCAGATCGTTAGGCATTAGATCCCAGAGGTTGGGGACCCCTGTGCCATATTAACTATCAACCATCTACATCAATTTTCAGCTCATGGCGACACATTATTTTTCTTTCATTATATTGGCTTCAGGTGTAGGAGTATGTGGTCAGTTTTGTCCGTCTCTGTAATGCTATGGACTGTACCCCACCAGGCTTCTCTGTCCGTGGGATTTTCCAAGCAAGAATACTGAACTGGGTACCATTTCCTTCTCCAGGGGATCTTCCCCTCCCAGGGATTGAACCTGTGTCTCCTGCATTTCCTGTGTTGGCAAGTGGATTCTTTACCCCTGAGTCTCCTGTACACATGCTGGTTTCAGGTGTACGACAAAATGATTCAGTATATGTGTATACTACAAAATGATCGCAATAAATCTAGTTCATGGTGCCTCTCCTTATAAGGACATAAATCCCACTCACAGAGCACTACCCTCATGACCCAGTCACCTTCCAAATGTCCCACCTCCTAACGCCATCACACTCGGGATTAGGTTTCAACACAGGAACTTGGGGGAGCACACACTCGATCTACAGTGCCCTTCAAGGTTGTCCCCACTTCATGCGCTAGTCGTTTCTGTCCCTTTTCCTTGGAACAGCTTGCCTGATCTTCAGCTGGTTTGCCGCTGTCTGCCTTTCAGAACTCAACACAAGGTTGACACACCTGTTAGAGAGCCCCTGCTCACAGAAGAAAGCCCCGTCTTGGTTCTGCATCTCTATCGCATCACTCCCTTTTATTTTCTCTTGGTACCGTTTTCTGAAGGTCTCTTGTTTATAACAGTGCTTGTCTCCACCTGGTCAGATGTAAAGTTCCATGGAAGGCCTTCTGGTTTTGTCCACTGTTGTATCCCAAGCATCTAAAATAGGACCTGACACACAGTAGGCACTCAATAAAAGTGGGATAAATGAAGAAATCCCCCCCTTTTCCATTAAGCAGGATGAGCAGGCACCCTTGCCATTTTTTCACTTTTATCAAGCATGGAAGGTCTTTAACCCTCATCAGGACACTTCACTAGAGATTACAAAGGACTTTCTTATCTATTTTCTCATCTATGGCTCTCAGCCTCCCAGGCAGGGCAGATATTATTGGCCCCATCTTGTCGGGAAGACCTCAGAGTCATATATTTGGCTGGTAGAACCGAAAGCCTTCTGACCCAAGGCCAACCTTCCTCCATTACCCTCCCTCCTTCAGGGGGAAAAACAATCCCAACCCCAACACCAGCAACCATCCATTACAGGCTCTCCACTTTCTAGCCTTGGACCCAAGGAAATGGCTCAATGCCTCAGCCAACCAGGCTCCAGGTCAGATATTGATTCACTCAATGGCCACTAAGCCTTAAGTTGCACTTAGGAGTAACTGCAAAGATCTTATCCAGCTTTGGTCTCTGAACTTTTCCCCAGCAGGCCCTTGGGCTGGTCCCAGCCTCCTTCTGGGCGTCACTAGCTCTCTGCTTCCATCACACTTGAAAGAATGGTCACGGCAGGGCTCGGGCAGAGGGGGCTGCATTCACAGCTCCGACAGTAAGAAGCCGGTCTGGTGCGAGGCAGACCGGGGCACACGGCCACTAGTCCTCTGAAGTTGCATCATTTACACGGTGCCTTTGGAAGAGCCCTCCCTCAGGTGATGAAATGAGCCTTGTTCTGGGGGTTTCACATAAGGGAACCATCCAAAATACGCAGTGATGCAGAGTTTATTTTTGAAAGATTATACAGCTTCCCTGTCCAACAATATGGGAATGGTTAGATAAAAGTACAACAGATTCATGGAATGGTAACCAACATGGGATGTTACATAACCACTAGGGATGATGGGTAGAAATATCTGACAATGATCTAGGAAAACACTAAATACGAACAAAACTATCAAATAATACCAGAAAATGTCCTGAGAAAAACAGGACACAAAATTGTGTATATATTCCAACTGCTGTAATATAAAGTAACTAGAAAAATCCTGCAACAAAAGATCCCCAGTTGTATAAGGATAAGAATGACTATATGCCCTTGATGGATTTATATATGGGGTCTTTCCTTTGGTTTTTATAATTTTTCTGTAATGCAATATTTATTTTTCCTTAAAAAACTTAAATGTTATTTTTGTAATTGTGATATTAAGCACATTTTTAAAATAAATATAACCACAAAGGAAAAAGTTTGAAATGTACTGATAATACACAGGGGGATACCCTCCTCATAATCTGTACAGGAATATAAATCTACATTCTCATAAGCAAAAGTGAAATTCCCGGGTGGCTCAGTGGTAAAGAATCCACCTGCCAGTGCAGGAGACCTGGGTTCAATCCCTGGGTCAGAAAGATCCCCTGGAGGAGGGTATGACAACCCACTCCAGTATTCTTGCCTGGAGAATCCCATGGACAGAGGAGCCTCAGGGTTACAGTTCACGGAGTCACAAAGAGTCACACACAATTAAGCAGCTAAAAACAAGCAAACAAAATCAATACGGTACCTATAATTCATAGTCTTTATTTTACTCAGTGGTATTCTATGAACATTTCGACAAGTCAATATTCTCCCACAGTATTATTTTAAATTCTGCTTGGTTTGTGCTGTGTGGATGTCTCATTATCTCTCTCCTATTTTTGGCTGCTTACCTTCAATTTTTTGATGTTATAAATTACAATTGTGGATGCTTCTTCTGACTAATTTGTGTCACACATTCTTGATTCTTTATGATAAAAATTTTTAAGTGGAATTTTTGAATGCTAAAGTATATATACATTTTTAAGCTTATATATATAATGTGTGTATATATACACACACACATATATCTGTGT
>NW_011494951.1:10930707-10932663 GCF_000754665.1 Bison bison bison | reverse complement strand
TGCTGCAAGCCAGGCTCGCCTGTCCTTCATAACTCCCGAGTTTGCTCAAACTCATGTCCACTGAGTCGATGATGCTATCTAACCATCTCATCAGTCAAAAGCATTGCGAGGCCTCATTTCTGAACTCTGCTTCTTCTGCTCTCTGCGCGGTGTCATCTCAGCTTCTGTGATGGAGAAAAGGAGAGTGCAATAAAAACACGGGGAACCTGGGAGGCCAGCCTTGCTGGCCTTGGCTGGGACTCTCAGGACACGTGGCCGCCAGAGAACCAGCCAGAGGCATGGCCTGGACCCTGGCACCTGCTCCTTCCCAGAAGGTTCTGGGTTACTGGTAGGCAAGGGGTAACTTCCTCAAAAACAAACCAGGGTATGTTTCAGCAAGCAGAGCAGCTGATGTTGGACTAAATGTAATTGTATAGTGTAAGGGGAATTCACTGTTTCAAAAAGGGATCATCAGATCATACTCGAATGTGGGTTTTTTCTATTTAAATTTATTTTACTGAAATATAGTTCATTTATGATGTTGTGTTCATCAAAGTGTTCAGCAAAGTGATTCAGATCTTGTTTTTTCATTAACATCTTACATATACACATATACATCATATATAGATATATGATATGTGTGTGTGTGTGTGTGTATATATATAATATATAAATAAAATGATTGGTAGTCCCTGGTGACTCAGATGGTAAAGACTCTGCCTGCAATGCAGGAGACCTGGGTTCGATCCTTGGAACAGGAAGATCCCCTGGAAAAGGAAACAGCAACCCACTCCAGTATTCTTGTCTGGAGAATTCCATGGAGAGAGGAGCCTGGTGGACTATAGTCTATGGGATCACAAAGAGTCGGACACGACTGAATGACTAACACAAACATATATATCATGAAATATATGGCCTTCCCAGGTGGGCACAGTGTTAAAGAAACCAGCTGCCAATGCAGTATGCGGGAGACTCTGGTTTGATTCTTGTGTCAGGAAGATCCCCTGGAAGAGGAAATGGCAACCCACTCCAGTATTCTTGCCTGAGAAATCCCGTGGACAGAGGAACCTAGAGGGCTACGGTTCATGAGGTTGCAGAGTCAGACATGACTGAGCGACTGAACACTAGCACTCTCTCCCTCTCTCTCTCTCTCTCTCTCTCTCTCTATATATATATATATAAGAATTTGCACTTGCTAATTCTAATCGCTTCCCCTGAATATTCTTAAAATGCATTTACCCTTTCAAATTGCTCATGGGATAAAATCTTCAAGGAGGGCTTTCCCTCCCCTTCTTCTCTCATCCTTTTTTTTTTTTTTTTTCATTCTCAGCTTAATAATACTGTTCTTTGATCTAGGACAAATCATAATCTCTCTGTGCTTCAATTCTCTCATCTGTAAAATGGGGTTACTAATTCCCATGTTAACTTGATGGGATAGCAGTAAGTCATCCTAAATAAGTGGGAACATGGATGGAGTCAGTTCAGTTCAGTTCAGTTGCTCATTCATGTCTGACTCTCTGCAACCCCACAGACTGCAGCAAGCCAGGCCTCCCTGTCCATCACCAACTCCCAGGGTTTATTCAAACTTATGTCCATTGTGTCAGTGATGCCATCCAACCATCTCATCCTCTGTCACCCCCTTCTCCTCCCACTTTCAATCTTTCCCAGCATCAGAGTCTTTTCCACTGAGTCAGTTCTTCACATCAGGTGGCCAAAGTCTGGAGCTTCAGCATCAGTCCTCCCATTGAATATTCAGGACTGATTTCCTTTAGAATGGACTGGTTAGATCTCCTTGCAGTCCAAGGAACTCTCAAAAGTCTTCTCCAAAACCACAGTTCAAAAGCATCAATTCTTCGGTGCTCAGTTTTCTTTATAGTCCAGCTCTCAAATCCATACATGACTACTGGAAAAACCATGGCTTTGACTAGATGGACCTTGGTTGGCAAAGTAACGTCTCTGCTTTTTAATAAGCTGTCT
>NW_011494951.1:10908026-10930607 GCF_000754665.1 Bison bison bison | reverse complement strand
CTCCAGTATTCTTGCCTGGAGAATCCCATGGACAGAGGAGCCTCAGGGTTACAGTTCACGGAGTCACAAAGAGTCACACACAATTAAGCAGCTAAAAACAAGCAAACAAAATCAATACGGTACCTATAATTCATAGTCTTTATTTTACTCAGTGGTATTCTATGAACATTTCGACAAGTCAATATTCTCCCACAGTATTATTTTAAATTCTGCTTGGTTTGTGCTGTGTGGATGTCTCATTATCTCTCTCCTATTTTTGGCTGCTTACCTTCAATTTTTTGATGTTATAAATTACAATTGTGGATGCTTCTTCTGACTAATTTGTGTCACACATTCTTGATTCTTTATGATAAAAATTTTTAAGTGGAATTTTTGAATGCTAAAGTATATATACATTTTTAAGCTTATATATATAATGTGTGTATATATACACACACACATATATATACATACATATACGTATATGCCAGTTTATATTTATGGAAGTTGTGTAGGAGAGAGCCTATTCCCCAGAATCTTGCCAAATTTTGATTATTTTTACAATTTTGCACATTTAGTAGCCATGAGAGGGTATGCTATTTAGGTGTCTTTCAATGGCCATTTTAAAAAACTCAACTCAAGTTGCTTAAAAGAAGGCAGAAGATAGAGGAGGGAGAGACTGATATCTCGGGTAACTGCAAAGTACCAGGAGTCGATTACAGTTTAAGAAAAGTTTGACTTAAGTTCAAAAACCTTGTTGTTGCTGTTGTTCAGTCACTCGGTGGCATCCTACTCTTTGTGACCCCGTGGACTGCTGCAAGCCAGGCTCGCCTGTCCTTCATAACTCCCGAGTTTGCTCAAACTCATGACCACTGAGTCGGTGATACCATCCAAACATCTCATCCTCTGTCGTCCCCTTCTGCTCCTGCCTTCAATCTTTCCCAGCATCAGGGTCTTTTCCAATGAGTCAGTTCTTTGCATCAGGTGGCCAAAGTATTGGAGTTTCAGCTTCAGCATCAGTCCTTCCAGTGCACACCCCGGACTGATCTCCTTTAGAATGGACTGGTTGGATCTCCTTGCAATCTAAGGGACTCTCAAGAGTCTTCTCTAACACCACAGTTCAAAAGCATCAATTCTTCGGTGCTCAGTTTTCTTTATAGTCCAGCTCTCAAATCCATACATGACTACTGGAAAAACCATGGCTTTGACTAGATGGACCTTGGTTGGCAAAGTAACGTCTCTGCTTTTTAATAAGCTGTCTA
Organism: Bison bison bison; assembly: GCF_000754665.1. Classification (NCBI taxonomy): domain Eukaryota; kingdom Metazoa; phylum Chordata; class Mammalia; order Artiodactyla; family Bovidae; genus Bison; species Bison bison. The sequence continues at coordinate 10,929,366 of NW_011494951.1, read as the reverse complement.
GGTTGGTCATAACTTTCCTTCCAAGGAGCAAGCATCTTTTAATATCATGGCTGCAGTCACCATCTGCAGTGATTTTGGAGCCACAATATTTGCCATGACATGATGGGACCAGATGCCATGATCTTAGTTTTCTGAATGTTCAGTTTTAAGCCAACTTTTTCACTCTCCTCTTTCACTTTCATCAAGAGGCACTGCCATAAGGGTGGTGTCATCTGCATATCTGAGGTTATTGATATTTGTCCCAGCAATCTTGATTCCAGCGTGTGCTTCCTCCAGTCCAGTGTTTCTCATGATGTACTCTGCATATAAGTTAAATAAGCAGGGTGACAATACAGCCTTGACATACTCCTTTCCCCACCAGATGGAGTCAGTGGGGATTAAATTTTTGAACCCTTTGTAACATGAGAATCAACTGTACTTAATGTGAAGGTAGGGGTCAGGTGTTGGAGAATCTGGTGTTTTTTGTAGAAGTGGAACTGACATGAAACAAATTTACTCAGAATCAGGAAGAGGACCTGGTTTGGCAGGGAAGGTGGATAGTGAGCTTAATTTTTGACTTACTGAGCAGCAGGTGTCCAGCCCATGGAGGGAGGTCTGACAGGTCCCTGGAAATGGGTGTCCAGAACCCTGGAAGCAGATGGACTGTACCGGGTAGGTGTCTCTAAGGCATTGCCTCTTACCTGCATGCACCTAAGTTGCTTAAGTCCTGGCTGACTCTATGCGATCCTCTGGTCCTCAGCCTGCCAGGCTCCTTTGTCCATGGAGATTCTCCAGGCATGAATACTGGAGTGGGTTGCCGTGCCCTCCTCCAGGGGATCTTTCCAACCCAGGGGTGGAACCTGCGTCTCTTATGTCTATATGCATTGGCAGGTAGGTTCTTTTCCACTGGCCTCTTACCTACACACCTACATCGGTAATAACCGATCAGGGCCTCCAGTGCTTGGAAAACTTAAATAAAGTCAATACCCCGAATGGGAACTTTCAGTAACTTTAATGCAGGTTGCGTGAAAAGCAAGCAGGCTCTTCGTCTCTCAGGCTGGAACTCATCAGATAGTGACAATTTGAAATTTACAACTCAGACATTTAACATGTTTCAAGAAGAACATTATCATTTGAAAACCTTGTAAAGAGAAATGTGTCTGTACTAAGAAGCGACACTATCTTCCTTTTGTAAAGAGACCCCCATCATTTACATTTTTACTTTTGCTTCCCTCTTGTGTTAAATAATTCTGACATTTTCTTCAAATGCAAATTATATTTCTGAAAATTTCTCAAATGTGAGGTTTTATTTTTCCAAAAAAAAAGGTGGGGAGAGAATTTTTTTCATGTGACAAGTATGTGACAACTCTGGCCATCTCCTGGGTCTCTAACTCCTACCAGGTCTGGTTAAAAGAAGAAATGTACTAGTTTCATCTGGTTTTTCCTGCCTGGAAATGCAATTTGTATCAGAAAGTGGCTCCTTGCATCTTGAGGGGCTAAGGAGCTAACCATTCAGATAAACACTGAAGCATTCAATATCAATGTGTGAAACCTTAACCTTGGGGTGGGAAGGACCTTCAAGGTTGTCAGATGATAGCTACTCTCCTCCATTACTGAATTTCCCTTAAATCTCTCCATATACTGGTACTCGGCCAGAGCTTGCATATCTCCAAAAGTATTCTCCAACTAAGATAATCAAATTAAATTTCAATTACATATAAAAGCTTCCTCCTGTTGGACTTAGTTATCCCTGGAGCCTTATCCTAGGTGAGAGTCAGTACTAAGCAGTTGGTCAGGTTGGGCTTTGCAGACGGACATTTTAGGGTTCAAATCCTTCACCTGATCCATGGATCATATTTTGAGCATCATCTGTATCTCCTGCGAGGTCATCAGAAGTGAAGAACATCAGGCTCCACTTCAAGCTCACTGAATCATAATCTTTTTTTTTATTTAGATTTTTATTGATGTTTAGTTGTTTTACAATGTTGTGTTAGTTTCTGCTGTACAGCAAAGTGTATCAGCTATATTCCTTCTTTCCTGGATTTCCTTCCAATCCAGTTCACCACGGAGTGTAGAGTAGAGTTCCCTGTGCTACACAGAAGGTTCTCATTAGTTACCTGTTTTATAGACAGTGGTGTGTATACGTCAATCCCAATCTCCCAGTTCATTCCACCCCCTACCCCCTTGGTATCCATATGTTCATTCTCTATGTCCGTGTCTCTATTTTTGCTTTGCAAATAAGTTTCATCTACATGAATCACAATCTTTATTTTCATAAGATCCCCAGGTGATCCTCATACATGGTAACTGAGAACTGTAGCTCTAAGAACTCAGTTAATCACCCACACACTCAGTCTCTTGTCTGAAAATTGAGAGGGTCTCAAAAAGTTCCCTTCACCTATAAAACATTAAAATAACAAAGACAGAATTCATAAAAATCTACTGTCAGAATATTTTAAATAAGGGAAACTTGTTAATCTAGATAGAAAGTATAGGGCAATTTTGAAATAAACTGTTATTAGCCACTATTGAAAAATTACAACCAAATAGAAAATTCTGAAAAGAATATCAAGAAAAAGATCAGGATATGATTCCATTTAATAAACAGGAAAAAGTTAGATAAACACCAAAATGTCTGCAGTGCTATATATACGTGATGTGATTAGCAATGTTTGTTTACCTGTTAGAATCTCCTCCTCAACTCACATTTATTAAGTATATATGATTTAATAACAATGGGGGAAAAACAAAGCACATTACTTTTTGATCAACAAGGATCAAACAGAAGATGTAAAATTTTCAAGTCTTACAAGCAAGCACAGAATTCATTTTATAGTGAATGTACCAAATACGTTCTTCATCCCACAGAATACATCCTTCAGCTATTGTCTTTCAAGGCCCAACTCAAGTCCCACTTCTTTCAAGCCAACATTTTATATACTCCGAGGTCAGGGATCTTATTTGAATAAACTGTGCATCCTCTTTAGACAAAGAAAGCAACACTGATTAGGTACAAAGGATATGCGAAAGGAAGGGAAGGAAGGAAGGAACTGGGGAGGGAAAGAGAGGGTGGGAGGAGGAAGGAAGGACAAAAGAATGAACGCACATGCAAGACTCAGGGCTGCTTGAGCTCCAGTCCGTTTGGACTCCTGCGGAATATTTCTATTAACAAATGGCCTTGCACTGCTCCTCTTGTGTCATGATCTTGCTTCCCCAGTGAGATTTCAAATATTATAAAAAGAGGAAAACATGTGCCTTAAAAATATGTGTTTGAATAATTTTTTCTGAAGGCAGCATAGTTTGGGAGACATATTGTTTATTCCTAGTTGTGGAGAAACAGGGTGAGACCTCAAGACGGTTCTATTGGGCTTTGTAAATTTACCAACATACGAGAGAATCTTGAATCTATGTGCATAATAGCAGTGCTTTCAATGCATGAGGCAAATGCTGATAAACTGCATGGGGAACCAGACAAGTTCACATTAGATTAGGAAATTTCAATCTTCTTACAGTAGTTTATAGAACAACTGGACGACAAATTAAGACAGAGGAAACGTGAACAACACGTATGGTCGCTTGACCTAACTGACCTTGATAGTACACATTATGGCAGAATTAATGTTCGAGTGCAGTGCACTATTTATCAAAATAGACTGTACTCTAGGTCACAAAAACTCGCAATAATTTAGATTCAATTCATGCAAAATATAATCTCTGAACATACTGTTTTTTTATTGAAAGCAGCTCTTTGCCCCTTTCCTGTTGGCACATACTTGTTCCCCTCTAACATTAAAAGAACCTAATTGTAAGAATCAGATCACCAAGCAATTTAACCTAGCTCTTAACTTATGCTCTTCTGAATGCACACCATGCCTTGTTTAACCTGTTGATTCTTTTTGTAGATAAAGAGAAGTAAGAATGCAGCAGCCCCCTCCTCAGTCCTGCAAGGACAAGATAACATCTGAAGAGTCAGCCAGTCTGCATGCAATGAAGAAGGATGCAGAGTCCACACTCCTGCCTCAGTGATTCACTGAGACAGCCCCCCCCCCCACTCCACCTCCCGCCCTGCCTTATATTCCCTTTGAAAGCTGTCATGGCTGAGCAGAACCTTTGGAGCTGGTCTTGGGACATAACTTTACTTTCTCCCCAGATTGCCAACTTTTCTAATTAAAGCAATTTCCCTTCTACTGATACTTGCCTCTTGATTTGTGGCTTTTGAGTGGTGAGCAGCCAAACCTGAGTTCAGTAATAGATTAGAAACCAGAAATAGAAATATATATGAAAAAATCCTAAATAACGATACTAAGTAACACACTCAAGTGTCAGTGAAAGTAAAAGTTGCTCAGTCCTGTCCGACTTTTTGTGACCCCATGGACTATACAGTCCATGGAATACTCCAGGCCAGAATAGTTGAGTGGGTAGCCTTTCCCTTCTCCAGCGGATCTTCCTGACCCAGGAATTGAACTGAGGTCTCCTGCATTGCAGGTGGATTCTTTACCAACTGAGCTATCAGGGAAGAGGAGGAGTAAAAAGGGAAATTAGATACTATTTTGAAATGAATGAAAATGTAAGCACCATATAATACAATTTGTGGGATGCAGCTAAAGCAGTAGTTAAATAAAAAATTTACAACACTAAACACCTATGTTAGAAAATAAAATAGTCAAATCTTCCTAAAAGGGCAAATGATATTCAAAGTAAAATGAATAGTAAAAATTGACTGAAAAATCAATGAAATAAAAAACAGAAAAGCAATTTAAAAATCAATGCATTCAGAGTGTTCGTTTTTTTTTCTTTTCTAGAAGAGAGGTGAATGATGAGTAAAAAAAAAAAAGAAACAGTCAATTAGCAGTATTAGGAATGTGAAACATGACGTAGAAATAGGTTCTCCAGTAATTAGCATGATAATAAAGTAATTAGCATGATAATAAAGTTATATTAGGACCTCCCCGGTGGTTCAGCAGTAAAGAATCCACCTGCAATGCAGGAGGCTCAGGAGATGGTAGTTCAATCCCTGGGTCAGGAAGATGCCCCTGGAGGAGGAAACGGCAGCCCACTCCAGTATTCTTGCAGGAAAATCCCATGGACAGAAGAGCCCACTGAACACACACAGACACACACACAGTGACTTAAGAAAGAAAAAGAGAGAAAAAACTTTGTATTTGTTAAGAAAGTTGAATTTGTAGTTAAAATCCTTCCCACAAAGAAAACAGGCCTGGATGGTTTCCATAATGAATCCTACCAAAGATTTAACAGAAAAATATAACAATTCTATTCAATCTCTTTCAGAAAACTGGCAACATGTCCAGCTACAATACATAGAAAATCTAAATGAGTCTATAGAAAATGTGTCTAAACTAATAAGTTAGTTTAGGAAGTTTGTAGGATACAAGATCAATACACAACAGTCGATTGCATCTCTATATACTAAGAATGACTACTGGAAACTGAAATTAAAAAATTAGCATCAGTAAATATGAAACATCCTGGAGAAGGGCATGGCAACCCACTCCACTATTCTTGCCTGGAGAATCCTGAGAACAGAGGAGCCTGAAGGCTACTGTTCATAGGGTCAAAAAGAGTCACACACGACTGAAGCGACAGCACGAATATGAAACAAGGATGAGCTGGAGCGAGGCTGGACTGTATGAAACACTCACCTCAGTCCCGGAACTTAAAGAAGCACCAAAAAAAAAAAAAAAAGGCAAATGATATTATAGAGTAATCTCTTAAAATACCAAAATTAATGCAAAAGTTTGTCCTTAGTGAAGTATCAAACATTTTAAATGAAGAGACAGAATGCTGTTTGGTTTGGGATGCTACAAATTTGTGCAAGAGGAATAGTTTATCCCAATCAGTTGGTGGTTTCAAGACCTGTATACTGAAGATTACAAAACCGAGACAATTAAAGAACATAAACAAAACTGGAAATTTGTATTGTGTTTATGGGTCAGAGGACTTTGTTTTATTAAGCGATCAGTTTTTCCAAAATTGATCTATAGCTTTAACAATTATAATCAAAATCCCAATATAATTTTCTGGTAGAATTTAGGAAGTTGATTCTAAGTGAAAAAGAACAGAATAGCTAAACAAGTATGAAAAAGAAGAAACGAATTGGAGGACTTTTGCTACCTGACTTCTATGTCTTCTTGTTCTCAGTCGCTCAGTCATGTCTGACTCTTTGCAATGCCCCATGGACTGCAGCCTGCCAGGCTCCTCTGTCCGTGGGATCCTCCAGGCAAGAGCACTGGAGCCGGTTGCCATGTCCTCCTCCAGGTCAATGCGTCTTGTTAATCCACCACAGTAATAGAAACAATGTGGTAGTGCTTTCAGGACAGACAAATAGAGCAACGAGACAGGATAGAGAATCCAGAAACTGACCTATGCATATAGAATCTATTAATTTCCAGCAAAGATGCAAAGACAGCTCAGTGGAGAAATGTTTTTAACATGATTAGATATCCATTTGACAAAAAATTGTGTTTTTTAAAATTTTTTTATTCTTTCATAATGATTCTCAAATAGTTTGAGTAAAACTGCAAACTACAAAACTTATAGAAGAAAGTCTTATGATTTTGGGTAAGGCAAACATTTCTTAAACATAATATCTAAAGCATGATTTATAAAATAAAAATTATAAAATGGGCTTTCATCAACATTAAAAACATTTGCTCTGTATAATATCCTGCTAAGAAAATGATAAGAGAAGCCAATGGGAGAAAATAATAGCAAATCACCTATCTAATTAAGGACTGTGTTTGGGATTATCCACTCAGTCATGTCCAACTCTGCAACCCCATGGATTGTAGCCCTCCAGGCTCTTCTGTCCATGGGGATTCTCCAGGCAAGAATACTGGAGTGGGTTGTCATGCATTCTTCCAGAGGATCTTCTCAATCCAGGGATTCAACCCAGGGATCCAACCCAGGTCTCCTGCTTTGCAGGCAGATTCTTTACCATATGAGCCACCAGGGAAGCCCAAGGACTTGTATCCCTGAATATATAAAGAACTCTCAATACCAAATAAAAAAATAAATCTCCTTTTCTCAAATAGGAAACACATTTAAAATAGACACTGCACTGAAAAAGACATACTAACAAAAAACAAACATGTGAAAAGTTTCAATACCATTAGGTATCAAAGAAATGCAAACTAAAATAAAAATTACATGTATGCTAGTCAGTCATGCCTGACTCTTTGTGACCCCGTGGACTGTAGCCCGCCAGGCTCCTCTGTCCATGGGATTTCCCAGGCAAGAAGAGTGGAGTGGATAGCCATTCCCTTCTCCAGGGGATCTTTCCAGTCCAAGGGTCAAACCTAGATCTCCTACACTACAAGTGGGCTGTTTACTGTCGGAGCCACCAGGGAGACCCCCTACGCATATATTGAAATAGCTAAAAGTAAAAAGAATAAGTATTTTAGGTTTTGGCAAGGATATGCAGCAACTGGAATTCTAATGTACTGCTGATGGGGATGTAAAATAGTTCTACCACTGTGGAAAACAGTTTAGCCATTTCTACAAAAGACTAGCACTAACATACACCTATTTTAAGTCTAATCACTAACTCCTAGGAATTTATATAAGAATGCAGGTTCAGGAACTGTCAGATAAGCATTTCAGGTGTTGTAATATTCCACATATTCCACTATTTTAATTTAAAAGCAACTGCAGATGATAAGCAAATAAACACATGTAAGAGCATGGCTGAATTTGTGGAAAGTACAAAATAAGTCATTGTCTCTGGACCTCTGCAGATGTCCATGTAAAGACCTGTACAAGAATGCTCAGAGGAGCATTCCTTGTGACACCTCCAAACTGGAAACCACCCAGAGTTCCACCAGTAAATGAATGGATAAACAATTGGTAGTATAACCATGCGATGGACTAGTACTCAGGAATGAAAAATAATGAATTAAATTCATGTCCCACTAGAGTCATCAAAAATAACGAATTATTGATCAACACAATGTGATGAATCTCCAAATTATTATGATGTATGAAAACAGCCAGAACATCCTGCCCCTTAAAAAGACAATGTATGGAATGATTTGACTTATACATAATATTTCAGAAAATTCCAAGTAACATATAGCGACTAAACGCAGATCAATGGTGGCTGGCAGAAACAAACGAAAGGCAAATTGGAGGAATTTCCCTTTCCTCCAAAAGGGCACAAGGAATCTTCTGGGAGTGATGGGATATCCATTATCTGAATTGTGGTGTTGGCTTCGTGGAAGTACACACATATCAAGACTTATCAGATGGTACACTTTGAATATGCTTGGTCTGTTGTACATCAGCTATACCCCCATAAAGATGGTAAAAATCAAGCACGTACCTGGTATGGAGGGGCAGGTGGGACTGGCCTCAGAGAGCATGGAAGCCAAGGCCTTGATGCCATTAGGACTCTCTCTCTCCTGATTTCTCTCTACAGATCAGCTTCTCGCTGTGTCTCTGTGGAGGTGCGGGCCTCAAGCCTTAGAGGAAAGCCAAGTGATGTCCTTCAAAGGACATGGGCATAGGAGAAAGATAGACCTGAGTGAATATAAGATCTACCACTTTCCTGCTTTGTGATTCTGGAAAAGATCAAAACCTCAGTTTTATAATCAGGAAAACAGAGGAATTGCTGACTTTGCAATTAAGAGATGAATGGGAAATCATGAGAAGGGCTTAGTGGACCTGCCAAACACTAGATCTCTTTCTTCTTCACATACCAACCCTGTTTGTCAGGGTTCTCCAGAGAAGCAGAACCAAGCAGGTGCATTTACATAGAGAGAGACTTATTTTATGAAACTGGCTCTTGGAGGTCAGTAAGTTTGAAATCTATAAGACAGGCCATGGGCAGGAGACCCAGGGAAGAACTGATGTTGAAGCCTTGAGTCTGAAGGCCATCTGTTGACAGAATTTCTTTTTCTTCAGGGGCACTCAATGTTTTCTCTTAAGGGCTTTGAATGACTGGGTGAGCCCCATCCACATTATGAAGGGTAATCTGCTTTACTCAATCTCCTGACTGAGTTATCATCAGGATATCTAACCCAGGGTATGGCTTATCATATGCAAAACATACTCCACAGCAGTAGCTAGACGGGTGTTTGGTCAAATAACTGGGCACCATCCCCTAGCCAAGTTGACTCATAAAATTAGCGATCACACCAACACTTCGAACTTCAACTACTTGAAGAGGACAATTCTGATGATTTGCACTGTTCTCTCTCAAAACTAAACATTTTTAGATGCTCTTTCCCATTCCGAGGCTAGTGCGTCTTCCTTTGCTTTCAGTCCTAAGCTCTTTCATGTCTTCCTTCCCAGAGACTTGGAAATTCACCCCCAACCCCACCCCACCCAGTGATATTAGATCCAAGCTCCAGCATTTACAGACTTCATTTCCTTTGCGTCTCCAAGTGGCCTCGCTCTTAGAGTTCAACCAATTGCCTTGCTTAAAGAACTTGAGTTTGCAATGAAGTACCAACATTTTTTTAAGACGCAAAACTCTTTCCTTCCATTAGGCCTTGACAATTTTATGAGAGATCAGAAAACACAGGATGAGCCCTTGGGCTTCAGCTATGGGCCATATGCCATGAGCCAGACTGCATCAGAGCTAAAGAATTTTAATTCCTTCACAATAAGGTCTAGTCTTAGCTTGTAAGGCTGTGCCTGGGCTGGGAATTTAAACATCTAAGAAAAGGCAAATAGGTTGCAATTTCATTGCTTCCAAACATGCGATTGCCTCAGGGGCTTCTGATTTATTTATTTTTTTAATGGGGTGCGAGGCTATAAACCCTTCGCTGGCAGGCTGGCAGGCCGTGCACATTTTTAGAGGTGCACCAAGAACGGGGCTGGGAAGCAGACGGAGCCCCTGTAATTAAAACCATGCTCAGCAAATGCTTCTGATTCCAGGGGTCACATCTGATTTCATCTAAAACATTCTTTTTGGTCGCCTCTTAACCCAGTCTTGACTTTTGAGCATTCACATCATTACAGAGTGGAGGGTGGGAGGAAAAGGGGGGGCGGGGGGTGGCAGAAGGATTCAGAACTGGGTTTTGCTGTAATTACAACTGGACATTTGCAGCACAGCATCCATGAGGGGTTCTTGTTGTGCTGTTTCTCTCACTAACAGTTTTGTTTTGTTTCTTTTTTTTTTTTTCTGGGTACTTTGAAAAAGGTAAGACTAAAAATGAACTGCTTTAGTGCAGCGAGTACCCCTGGTCACTCAACTCTCGTATCTAAGTCCTATCATTTTCTGATGGGAAAATATAGTGTCGTTCTTATTTGCTTTAGCCAACGCACATTTCCAAATGTCAGCAGATTTTTTTTTTAACTTGCTGGTATCATCTGTTGAAATTGGACTTGGCCTTTAGCTAAATATTTACCATGCAGAGTTTCACTCTGGATGAATGTTTTTGTTCAGCGCCTGAAAAGTCTATGTAGCGGATGAAATCTTTAACTGTTCAGACTAGGGAACCTTAGTCCAAAATAGCCCCGCAGTTCTTGGCCACACTTGGGAGATCTGGAAGGGCTCGTGTCCAGTATCTAATCTGATTAGAAAAAGAGGGCACACAGAGCGTCGCTAGGCAGAATATGTGAGCCATTTGTTTTCTCTGTAACAACCAGGATTACCTTTTCTAGGGTTTGGCACGTGTTTCTGTGACTTCGTTTTAGAATACGGTGAATCCCCTACATATGAACCTTCAAGTTGCTAACACGTTTGCGTGTCCAGCCACATAAGTTAGCTCACGTACCCAGTGAGCACTGTCGCACGTGTGCACCCTCTACAAGAGGTTATGCTTCTGTGCACTTTACGGTACAGTACTGTAGAGTACAGTATCTTTATTTCAAGCCCAGGATGCCCAGAACAAGTGTAAAATCAGTGGTGATGTAGCTGACGTTTGCCTGTTCACCCAACAGCAGTCCCTGGACGCCAGCTGTTGCACTACACTCTACTTCTCAAGGTACTGTGCCATAAGAGGAGAAATGTTCTCTTTATATCTGTTTGCTTATGTATGTCAAAAGTACTATAAACCTATTACAATACAATACTATATAGTCGATTCTGTAGGTTGGGTACCTAGGCTAATTTTGTCGGACTAACAAACAAATTGGGCTGAGGAACATGCTCTCGGAATGGAATTAGTAGGTATGTAGGGGAGTTGCTGTAACTGCATTTTCTTTTACACTTTTATGTACATTTTACCAACAATGTAGGAAGGAGGAGGTAACAAGTCTGAGGGTCCCTATTTTAGCTATTATAGTTGATATTTACTGGGCACCTATGGGGTGCTGATTGGCACGCTGGCACTAAAGAAGGCAGCATAAACTCCCTTCCTCTCCCTGCCTCAGGTTCTATCTGGAAAAAAGTGATGCCCAGCCAGTGTTAGGCAGGTAACTGTCTTACCACAGGGGTTGGGGAAGAAACTCTGATTGTGATGTCTGCTGAACACCCCTGGTAGCTTAGCTGTAAAGCATCCGCCTGCCAATGCAGGAGCTGCAAGAGACACGGGTTCGATCCTTGGGTTAGGAAGATCCCCTGGAAAAGGAAATGGCACCCCACTCCGGTATACTTGCCTGGGAAATCCCATCGACAGAGGAGCCTGGTGGGCTACAGTCCATGGTGCCGAAAAGAGTCAGACATGACTGAGCATGCATGCAAGACGTAAAGAATCCCACAGTGGCCAAATTCATTGAACAAAACAAGACCACACAAAGCTGGAAAGAGATGCTCACGGTCCCCAAGCAACCGTCTCCTGCCTCCAGGACCCTGATCTACCGGATCCAGCTCCTGCGCTGCCTTTGCTCCAGAGCCACCTCTGAGTCTTGCTGACCCTCTGCCCTCTACCCCAACATCCATCAGAGTATCTGGGACCCCCTAGGGCAACTCATGTCTCTTTGAGGAATAAGTGAATATTCAGCAGGAAATGAACACCCTGAATTTTGAGCATTAGCTAAAGGCTAGGTAGACAAACACACCCTTATCTATAAACTTGAGGAATCTCCTATGAAGTGGGTAGCGGCTCCCCTCTCTGCGGTTCATGTGCTTCCAGAAGAAGAGCAGCTCCATAATCACGCTGTCTTCCTGGAGTTTTCCTGGCAAACCCACAGGCTGCCATTGGTGGTGACATGGCCTGTGGCTTTCAGCCTTGCTCTGCGGTTTCCTTAACATGAAACCTTAAACCAAGCTCTTGAAAGAAGCTACGTGGGAAGTAATGAGCCTCAAAAATGAATGCATTGTACCAGCAAAGAAGACATTTAATTAGCCACCATAATAGCATCGTTTAGGCTTCTCTTTTTCTTTTCTTTCTTTTAAAAATAAGTTCAGTGACTAACAGTTGTAGGCACCACTGCCTTAGTCCCTTTAACGCAAAGCCTGGGACAGAGCTGGGGCCTGGAGGGAGGGGGCAGGGTGAGTCTATTCTCTACATTCTAATTTTACACACTGCCTCATCGGATTCCTTTCACAGTAATAATAGTAATAATTTTCTGAAACAGCCCCTAAAGCAGAGAGGGGAGGGTTGTCAAGGCTCAGTGAAATAGTGTAGACCTACAGGAGTTTGGGCGCTGAGAAGTGTCTGGGAGGAGTTTCCTGGTGGTGCAGTGGTTATGACTCATTGCTTTCACTGTAGTGACCCAGGTTCAGTCCCTGATCGGGGAACTAAGATCACGCAATAAGGGGGGGAAGTCCTGCCCCCCACACACACCATCTGGGGTGCCTACCGCCAAGTCTTTTAACATGTTTGATTAATAGTTTCCACTCTGTGTAGTGGGACTTCCAGAGCCATGGTGGGAGGAGGCAAGGATGAGTCTGGCCAGTGGTGACAGAGAATCTCTAACTCAGAGGGACTTAGAAGTGGCCAAAGGGAGATCTAGCCAAGAGCGGTGTCTTTTCCTTGCAGCCCAAGTGATTTAGGGTGGTTTGGGGGGGACACACAAAAAAGTAACTCAGAGCCTCGCCACTCCCAGAAGCTGCCATTTGGATCAATGCTCTCTCTTCCCACAGACCCCCTCGTCTGCCCTGTTGTGACTTGTTTTCCCTTCGAGGCCACCCTTTGAGATCCATCTGTGATAAAGCAGCCTTGCTGGTACGTGTGAACACCGGGTGATTAGCAACTGCAACCTTGGGTAAGTTATCTAATCTAACTGGGGCTCAGATTCTTCCTCTGTTACACGGGGCCAGGGAAGTCCTGACCTTAGGTGTTGTGTGGACTGTGCCGAGTTTAGCCCTGAGGGTACATCAATTTAGCGTGTGGTTTTTCATTGAGAAACAATGGGGAAAGCTGCAGGCAAGAGTTCAGGGCAGGAGACTGAAGTCAGCCGTTCATGGATGATCCCATTTGAGAGGTGTTTACATGAGTAGGGGTGGAGGAGAGCAAGGGATTTGGTGAGAATGGGCAACATTTGTGGGGTTTACAGTGCTGTGGCCCCTCGTCCCCTTCAGGCCGGAAAGATTTATGGCCCCAGCTCTCAGATGCCAGCTCTCAGCAACCAAGAGCCGCTTCACCCAAGGTGGCCCCTCTCCCTTGGGACCCCATATCCTAAGACTGACTGCCCTGGGGAACTAGAGAGCCAGCTCCTTATGCCAATTTGGGATGACTCTGAAGGGCCATTCAGCCTCTGGCTCCTGCTGAGTTTACCAAGGTCTCATTAGACTGCACCTGTGGGATAGTAAGAACCGCATGTTTGGTCTCTGCCCTCCTTCCCCTTGGCTTCCCATGCGGCACTATGGGTAAAGAACCCTCCTACCAGTGCAAGAGCCATAAGAGATGCGGGTTCGATTTCTGGATTGGAAAGATTCCCTGGAGGCGGGCATGGCAACTCACTCACTCCAGTCTTCTTGCCTGGAGAATCCCATGGACAGAGGAGCCTGGTGTGACCATCCATAGGGTCACACAGAGTGGGACATGACTGAAGTGACTTAGCACACACACGCACAGTCCTTCCCTCGCCTCCTGACACAAAGCTCCTGAAACTCCTGGAGTCCCTGAATAATAACTCTCTCCTGTATGCTAATGAGATGCTTGGAGACGAGTTTCTGCAAAGAATCAGGAAGGGTGCTGGTGGCCAGGAGAACCAAGCATCAGACCAGAGGGTTGGAATTTTCAGCCATTTTCTTTGACCTTCAGGGAGAGAAAAGAGACCAGAAGTTGAATTAATCAGTGGCCAATGATGTAATCATTCACGACTATATAATGAATCCTCCATAAAAATCCTCCGTGATGACATTTGGAGAGCTTCTGGGTTGATGAACACGTGGAGGTTCTGGGAAGACAGTGGATCTGGAGATGGTGGTGGAAGATTTGTGTCCCATCCCCTATACCCAGCCCTGTGCATCCAGTCCAGCTGGCCGCTCCTGAGTTGTACTCTTTTATAACGAGTCAGTAAGCTAATAAGTGGGGCTTCTCTGGTGGCTCAGACAGTAAAGAATCCACCTTCAATGAGGGAGACCCAGGTTTGATCCCTGGGTGGGGAAGATCCCCTGGAAAAGGGAATGGCTACCCACTCCAGCATTCTTGCCTGGAGAATCCCATGGACAGAGGAGTGAGGCAGACTACAGTCCATGAGGTGGCAAAGAGTCGGGCACAACTGAGGGACTCATACGTTCACACTTTAAGCTAATAGGTAAACTCTTGCCCGAGGGCCTCCCTGGTAGCTCAGTTGGTAAAGAATCTGCCTGCAACGCAGGAGCTCTGGGTTTGATCCCTGGGTCAGGAAGATCCCCTGGAGAAGGAAATGGCAACCCACACCAGTATTGTTGCCTGAAGAGTCCCATGGACAGAGGAGTCTGGCGGGCTACAGTCCATGGGGTCGCAAGAGTTGGACACAAATGAGCAACTAAAGCACCTAAACCACCACAAACTGATGCCCTGCGTTCCGTGAACCATTTTAGCAAATTATTGGGCCTGAGGAGGAGGTCCGGGGAAACTCCGACTTACAGCTGGTTGGTTACAAGTGCAGGTGACAATCTGGACTTGCAGTTGGCATCTGAAATGTTTGGGGATGGGCAGTCTTGTAGGATGGAGCCCTCAACCTTGGAGAGTCAGTGCTAGCTCCAGGTAGATAGTGTCAGAATCGAATCAAATTGTAGGGACTCCAGCTTCTGCAGTTGGAGAATTGTTTGGTACCAAAATTTCACACATTTGGTGACCAGCGGTAAAGTAATGTGAGTAGTAAAATAGAAGAAAACCAAGATTTTCCCTCAGAGTTTGGAAAGCACAGAGATAAATAAGAGCTTTGCCCCCTCAGCACCACAGGCTGCCCTTCCCCTCTGCCCACTTCTATAAGAGTCCTCCCCCATGAACTTCCTTTGAAGATTGCAGGCAGGAGGAGAAGGGCGTGACAGAGGATGAGATGGTTGGATAGCATCACTGACTCAATGCACATGTGTTTGAGCAGGCTCTGGGAAGTGATGATGGACAGGGAAGCCTGGCGTGCTGCAGTCCGTGGGGTCATAAAGAGTCAGACATGACTGAGCGACTGAACTGAACTGAGATGTTGTAAGAGGTTGGCTCTCGTTGTCTGCTCTGAAGCTGTGGGCACAGGGCTGATGAGAAAGGAAAAAACCGTGCCTGATTCTCCACTGGCTCCTCTGTGGAAGCCTGGAATATAAATGCCAAGGTTCTTCAGCTGCAAAAAAAAGGGGAGCTCTTTGTAAGAACATGTCTCCTCCTTCAGTAGCCCCTAGACCTCTGACAGAGACAGCTTAGCTGCCTGAGGTCAACCAAACATCAGGGTAAGCTGTTTGGATGAGCCTTAGCCTTCGTTGCCTCTGTCAATAAAACCTGAAGCCAATTGCTTTTTCCTGAATGACCATGGAGACCAGAAGCAGAGCCCGCAGAGGTTATGTGAAATGAGCTCATCTCTGCCTGCTGCAGAGAGGCAAGGTTGAGAGAAACCATGTCTGCTTGATTAGGAAACAAAGACAGTACCTTTCAAAGACTCGAGAAGATGGAAAATGAGCTCTTGACTCTCTGGCCATTGTTAGGTGTCTCTGTGTCAATTTCTCCACCAATTCACCCCCACTCTCTCCAGTGAAGTGGGCGTCATCAGCTCTAGGATGGATATGCTGATGGTACACAGTGATACACCCCTCCTCCCCTATGGCTGACTTCTCTTTTAACTGCTGGGTGCCTGTACAAACCAGCTGCTAAATATTTCGCATATCACTTGTACTTATCCTTGTTTTATAGATAAGAAAACCAAGCCTCTAAAGCAACAGCCAGAAGGATGGAAACTGACCATGATTTGTGCATGGCCTCAAAGGTTATTTGTTGTCTACCATGCCCACTGCCTTTCTGCTGAAATAAATACTAACACTCAAATGCTTATGTAGTATGAAAGCAAAAGTTGCTCTGTCCGGTCTGACTCTTTGCAACCCCGTGGACTATAGAGTCCATGGAATTCTCCAGGCCAGAATACTGGAGTGGGTAGCCTTTCCCTTCTCCAGGGTATTTTCCCAACCCGGGGATCAAAAACCCAGGTGTCCCTCATTGCAGGTGGAGTCTTTACCAGCTGAGCCACCATGGAAGCATATGTAGGATGTCATAGTTTAATAAAGGCTCTGCTTTTAAAACACATTAAGACACATTTCTCAGCATCAGTTACCATATTTCCAAGAAATAAAATTAGGACACTCTGATGCCTGGGTCACCACTTGCCTCAATTAATTATGTTGGGTGTGTCTGTAAGGGTGTGTCTGGATGAGATTAGCATTTGAGCCCATAGACTAAGAAGAGCAGACTGCCCTCTTCCATGTGGGCAGGCCTATCCAACCCTTAGAAGGACAGCCTGAATAGAACCTAAAGGCTGAGA
This sequence comes from Bison bison bison, assembly GCF_000754665.1. NCBI lineage: Eukaryota > Metazoa > Chordata > Mammalia > Artiodactyla > Bovidae > Bison > Bison bison. The sequence goes on along the minus strand of NW_011494951.1, from coordinate 10,912,587 downwards.
AGAAAAAATTCACTCTTCTCTGTGACATTCTTTGAGCTGGTGGCAGGAGTCCCCAACCTCCTGGATCAAATGCCTGATGATCTGAGGTGGAGTTGTTGTAATAATAGAAAGAAAGGGCACAATAAATGGGATAGTCTGAAACCACCCACCCTCCCATCCCGGGCACCGTCCATGGAAAAACTGTCTTCCACAAAACATGTCCCTGGTGCCAAAAAGGTTGGGGCTGGCTGGCTGGGGGGACATGGTCAGTCTTTTCTTGCCTTCAGACTCAAACCTGAACCTGTAATTTACTCTATTGGTTTTTCTGGCCTTTAGATTTGGACCGGAACTATGCCATTGTTCTCCCGGGTCTCCAGCTTTCTCTCTGCAGATTCAGGACTTCTAACTTCCATGAATAAGAGAGCCAATTATTTATAATAAATTTCTTTATAAATATAGTATAATAATATAATTATATGCATAGTATAATGGCATACATATATAAAGACATTTGCAATTATATAACTTACAAATACATATAATATATACACACGTAATTATATATTATTATAATATAAACCCTATTGGTTCTGTTTCTCTGAACAACCCATACTGATACAACCACATTTAATAGCACGTGGTCTGGCAGAGATGAGTTGGAAACTGACAGAAAAGTACAAGGTAAGTGATACTTTTCTTGATCTGATACCAACCCACTGCTCCACAGCCTCATCTCTGCTCCCAGCCCTTACATGCCATGCACTTACTGCCAGGGCTGCAGGCTTTTGCCTTTGCCCAGACTTCTACATTAGTGCATTTTTTTTCCTGAAGGATGACATGTTTTGAAGCCAGTTCAAGAAGATACTTCTTCAAGGGAGGCTTTCCTGACATCCTCAAGAATTTTTTTTTTACTTCTTATAATTGTATCTCTTGGAGGAGGAGACGGCAACTCACTCCAGTATTCTCACCTGGAAAATTTCACTGACAGAGGAGACTGACTGGTTACACTCCATGAGGTCAGAAGGAGTAGGACACGACTGAGTACACGCACAATTGTATCTCTGTCCCAACTTCTAAATAAAGGTATAAACATCTACTTTTCTTTCCCCCTTTACACTGTGAATTTTTTAAAAATGACATCTTCATCATTTTTAGCATCCCTGACATCTGGCATATAGCACACAAATTTAGAGGGTGTATGCATGGCAACCCATGCCTGTATTCTTGCCTGGAGAGTCCCATGGACAGAGGAGCCTGGCGGGCTATGGTCCACAGGGTCACAGAGTCCGACATGACTAAAGTGACTCAGCATGCACACACATGTGTATGCATATGTGGTTGCTTGCTTGCTTTTCCAAATGGGAGACCAAAATGGTGAAGTTCTCTGCGTTATCCATTTCCTTCACTGTACTCAAAACCTTATATTATGAAAATCAATATAGAGTCAACTATTCTAGAATCTTACACAGCTCCTTTCCGTGGAGCTGATGAAGCAGGGCAGGGTGAGGGTGAGAGACAGGTTTGGGATGAGAAGTGACTGGATCTGAATCTGGCCTCTACCCACTTGCTGCTCTTAGGACTTTGAAGGACTTGACCTCCTCAGCCCGCGTCTCTTCGTTGGTAGAACGGGGATGAGAAGTGACTGGATCTGAATCTGGCCTCTACCCACTTGCTGCTCTTAGGACTTTGAAGGACTTGACCTCCTCAGCCCGCGTCTCTTCATTGGTAGAACGGGGATGATGAGTGTGCTCATCCCCTAGACCACTGTGCACAGTGATGAGATAGAGCACGCACGGCACCCACATGCAGTGCTCGGCGCTCTGTGCCATCTGCAGTGATAGCAGAAACAGGAGAAGAGGGAAATTAATAGCTTCTCAGTTTTGAGCATGGCTTTTTCACACTTCTTCCCCAGAAAAAGAAAGCATTAGGATTGCCTTCCGATTTTCAGTTATCCTAAAATACCAGAATTTGAGAATTATGCTTAATGAGAGTGAAAGGGTTAGCCGCTCATTTGCGTCGAAGTCTTTGTGACCCCATGGACTGTAGCCCGCCAGGCTCCTCTTTCCATGGAATTCTCAAGCAAGAGTACTGGAGTGGGTGGCCACCTTCCTGACCCAGGGATTGAACCCAGGTCGCCTGCATTGCAGGCAGATTCTTTACCGTCTGAGAAACCAGGGAAACCCATGCTTAATGAGTAAAATTTATTGTTCTTATATTTGGATTAATCATTAGAAATGACCTTTTCAAGGGGGCACCAGCCACCTTCCATCTTGTGAAGGAGAGCTAAGCTGAGAGGCATGGGTGCCGATATTTTCACTTACCTCTGCAGCAGCCTGTTGCTAGGGAGAGTTGCTCTAGGAGGTTAATATCTTCATCTTTGGATAAAATGAAGACATAATTCATAAGAAACAGGTTCATATGTGAAACCACAGCTGAGGAGGGAATAAGGAAAGGAACTTTCAAAAATAGAGAAAATTAGCAAAGTAGAGATACAAAAATTTAATGGCATCTTATGGGCTCTGAGCCAGGGGCCTAGGATAGAGTGGTGTTGACTGAAAAAATACACCCAATGTAAAAATTGAGAGTTATGTCTTATCCAGTGGAAATCTTAGGACTTAAACCAGGGAGGCAGCATCTCAAGTCACCCTGAGAGAACTCCTCTGAGGAGGTGAGGGGAAGAGCCAGGTTAAATAGAAGTTTTGCAACAAAGGGCAAGTAGTCTAATCATCAAAATTTTTTTTGTAAATTGAAGAAAACCATATATTCCAAGTTAAGGAATTTAATGGTTTTCTATGTATCAGTTCAGTTCAGTCGCTCAGTCGTGTCTGACTCTTTGTAACCCCATGAACCGCAGCATGCCAGGCCTCCCTGTCCATCACCAACTCCCAGAGTCTACCCAAACCCATGTCCATTGAGTCGGTGATGCCATCCAACCATCTCATCCTCTGTCGTCCGCTTCTCCTCCTGCCTTCAATCTTTCCCAGCATCAGGGTCTTTTCCAATGATTCAGCTCTTCACATCAGGTGCCAAAGTATTAGAGTTTCAGCTTCAACATCAGTCCTTCCAATGAACACCCAGGACTGATCTTCTTGCTATATATAGGAAGATGCAAAAGTTTGAGCTCAGTGAGATCATTGCTTTGATATACACCTCAGCTATCTGGGGCCAGTATCCTGCGTTTTTCACGTCCTGGGCTCCCTTGGGGCTCATGGTAGGGATTGGATACAGTTTGATGGCTACATTCTTTCTTTCCTGAGTTCCCTCAGGGCTACGTTAATGTTTGCAGGGAGCTCAGTGATAAAGAAATCTGTCTGCAAATGTCAGAGATGTGGGTTCGATCTCTGGGTCAGGAAGATTCCCTGGAGAAGGGAATGGCAACCCACTCCAGTCTTCTTGCCTGGAGAATTCCATGCACAGAGGAACCTGATGGGCTACACTCTGTGGGGTTGCAAAGAGTCAGACATGACTGAATGACTAACTTTCACACACATTCCACAGGAAGTGGAGGTGACATATCATTCATATCTCTTTCAATACATTTACCCTGAAGTTTTTTTTTAAGTGGTTTCTAAAATATAAACATATTCTCTTCAGAAATAGAAAAACAAATGCATATTAACACACATATGTGGAATCTAGAAAAATGGTACAGATGAATGTATTTGCAAAGCAGAAGTAGAGACACAGATGTCAACAATAAATATATAGATGTCGAGGAGGGAAAGCAGCTTGGGATGAACTGGGAGATTGGAATTGACATACATACACTAGTATGTATAGATAAAAATGCAAACCTACCGTATAGCACAGGGAGCTCCACTCAACGGGAACCTAAATGGGAAGGAAATCTAAAAAGAGGGAATGCATGTGGACATACAGTTGATTCACTTTGCTGTACAGCTGACACTAAGACAACATTGCAAAGCATGTATATACTCCAATAAATTTTTTTAAAGTTCTTTTCCAAAAAAACAAAACCAAAGCAAAAAGCATATTTCCCAAACTGTAAATTTAAAAATGATTATATAATATTACACATCTAATTTTAATTGAAAATCATATTAGTTAAGTCTTTAATAGTTTTCATTTGAATTCTTTTTTTGAAAAAATTTAATGTGTGTTTGAAGTGGGCAGGTGTACCACTGCAATCTTTTTTATGAAACAAGGGAGGCATACTTCCATATACTTAACTACCTTATTTAATCCTCACCAGAAACTTATCCCAGTGGCTCAGTGGTAAAGAATCCACCTTACAATGCAAGAGAGACAGGAGATGTGGGTTCGAGCCCCGGGTCAGGAAGATCCCCTGGAGGAGGAAATGACAATTCACTCCAATATCCTTGCCTACAGAATCCCATGGACAGAGACTGGTGGGCTATGGTCCATGGGGTTGCAAAGAATCAGACATGACTGAGCGACTAACACCATGCTTCCTAGAGGGCAAAGGGGACAGGGGTGACAAATTGGGAGACTGGGGTTGACACAAACACACTAGCTCAGTGCAGCTCAGTCGCTCAGTCGTGTCCGACTCTTTGTGACCCCGTGGACTGCAGCATGCCAGGCCTCCCTGTCCATCACCAAC
>NW_011494951.1:10893179-10907926 GCF_000754665.1 Bison bison bison | reverse complement strand
GTCTGACTCTTTGTGACCCCATGAACCGCAGCATGCCAGGCCTCCCTGTCCATCACCAACTCCCAGAGTCTACCCAAACCCATGTCCATTGAGTCGGTGATGCCATCCAACCATCTCATCCTCTGTCGTCCGCTTCTCCTCCTGCCCTCAATCTTTCCCAACATCAGGGTCTTTTCAAATGAGTCAGCTCTTTGCATCAGGTGACCCAAGTATTAGAGTAGATAGCTAATAAGAACCACCCGTATAGCACAAGGAACTCTACTCAATACTCTGTAATGGCCTTATGGGAAAATAATATAAAAAAGTGGGATGTATATACATAAATACATATTTATATATACAAATACATGTGTGTATATATACTTATATATGCTGTGCTCAGTCACTTCAGTCTTCCGACCCCATGGACTGTAACCCACCAAGCTCCTCTGTCCATGGAATTTTTCAGGCAAGAATACTGGAGTAGGTTGCCATTTCCTACTCCAGTGTGTGTGTGTGTGTGTGTGTGTGTGTGTGTGTGTGTAAAAACTGGCTGTACACCTGAAACAAGCACAACAGTGTAAATCAACTATACTTCAATAAAAATTTTAAAAAGAAAAGAATCATAGCCTTGAACTCCTAAGTTCCTGTTCTGTCTAAAAACAGCTGGACCTCTCAGTTGTTCAAGGTCCCCTGGGCCATTGGAGGGGCAGATTTCCACATCAGTTGCAGAGGACGTGGAAAACCCTTTCATCCTTGGCTTTAGTTCATGGAATCCACTCTCCAGACTGCAAATTTGCTTACTCCTTCCTTCTGCCCCCAAACACCAGGAAGTGAGGACCCTCCCTTGGTGCAAGTGTTGGCGATACTGTGTTCATGATAAACAAACTCTGTCTAGGTTTCTTGGAGAAGGTCTTTAAGAAAGAATCTTAGATTTCTGCATTTGAAGAATGGCTATTGAAATACAAACTATTGATTTTGGAGGGCCACTCCCAAGGAGCTTCAAACTTCCTTTTGATCTTTCTTTGCCTTCTTCTCTCCCAGTATGTATGTTAGTCATTCAGATTCCATCATGTTTGATTCTTTGGGACCCATGGACTGTACCTGCCAGGCTCCTCTGTCCTTGGGATTCTCCAGGCAAGAATACTGGAGTGGGTTACCATTTCCTTCTCCCAGGGATCTTTCCAACCCAGGGATCAAACCTGGGTCTCCTGCATTGCCGGCAGATTCTTTACCATCTGAGCCACCAGGGAAGCCTCCACCTCAAAATGCTCACTTTTCCTAGAAAGTGAGGTTCTTTTCCATCAAAGGCCAACAATTTATTTTCCTTCCTGATTTTCAATAAGGCTGGGAATTAGATGTTGGGATGTCAGGGCTTCTTGACATCATTTGTTGAGCTCTGTTGGGGGATATTTATGGAGAATTTAGTTAACATCACTGTGGGCACTGCCAAGGAGTTTTCAGAAATGTTTTCTCTCCTAACGACACATCCTCTAACTAAGAAGATAGGCAGAACCTTTCCTATTTTCCCAAATATGAGGCTCTGCCATTAGATGAGACTGAGAAGAAGAAAAACAAGTCCCCAAGGTCATTGCAAATGGCTGTGACCGGAAAGCACACAATTTCACTTAATGATATTTAAACGAAACAGGGTCATAGAACATTTTAAAATATTCCTGATGCCTCATCTGAAAAGGGCAACTGCACGTACAAATTTAGCTTTTAAACCAGTAGAACCAAAGTATTCTTGGCAGAATAGATTATTTCTTCCGGAACTGGACATAGGTGATCCTTTTTAAGCTGGCTGTTTCCAAACAATTGTTGAAGCAGAGTCTGAGTTTGGGTTTCAGAGAGGGCGCTGAAAAATCACAGGAACATTTGAAGCAAATGCTGTGCGCACTTGGTGTTTTTCTGGGAACAAATTTCAGACCTTGCACCTAATTTTTATAATGGACTTTGGCCCTAGACATTTTACACTAAATGATCTAATGTAGCATTGGAAAGAATTTTCTAGAATGAACTTGGCATGTGCCTTTGGATGAGACCTGAGGAAGGAGGAGGGCAGAGGAAGAGCCTCATTTAAGGATCTGCTATCAGTGGGATTCAGTCAGTCAACAAACATCCAGCCAGGAACTTGCTCAATGAAGGGCAGGAGATGTGATCGCCTGTCTTTAAAGGAGCGCAATCATAAATGCAATTGTTACCTTGAAATTGCCCACTCCTTTCATGTCTCTGGCTGCAGAATTGAAGCCTAGAGCCTCCAAATCCCCAGGGGAGACTACATGCTGTGTGATTTGAAGTGTTCATTAGTTGATTTGAGTAAAGTGCTTCGAAATGTGAAACACCGAAGTGCTAGAAACTGTTATCAACCTCCTTAAACTTTCTTTGTCTCTCTTTTACCTAAGGCCAATGGACAGTACCCCAAATACAGACCTTACCCCGAAGTCTCATCATTAATAAGAGGTCTATCTGAATAGGGGCGTGCCTTTTTTCCTACAGAGGAAAGGACTTGCCTCCTGTAAGAGACTAGTTTAGAACAGGTGCCTCCTCCGATGAGCAGAGTGGCAGGTTTATGGGAAGATGCTTAAGAAAAGTTAAAGCCTAGAGAGTTGGCAGTAAATTAAATAAGAGAATTTGCAGGCTGGATGTCCCAGTGCATTGGGAAGCCAGCTACCCACAGTGTGATCCACACAGGGAACAGAGGATCAGAATTTACAATCTAATTGGGGCAATTGTTAACAGATAAGGAAGTACACAGATGACTACAATTTAAATCAAGACGTGTTCAGAGCTACGTGAAAGACTCAAACAACAGAAAGGGGTTGCCAATTGGGAGTGTCGCCCTTCTTGGACTGAATCAAAAAATTTCAAGAAGAGACTGGTTTGGGAAGAGAAACACACTAGAAGCAACATTCACTGAGTCCTCTTCGTGTATTTGTGAACTAAATCCTTTCCACGCATCATCTCATTAAATGAATCTTTTTTTTTAAATGTTGACCCTTTTTACACTTTATTGAATTTGTTACAATGTTGTTTCTGTTTTATGTTTAGGTTTTTTTTTTTGGCTGAGAGGCATATGGAATCTCAGTTCCTGGACCAGGGATTGAACTCCTATCCACTGAAATGGAAGATAAAGTCTTAACCACTAGACCACCACCAGGGAAGTCCCCATTGAATGGACCTTGTCTGGCAGGCAGGGTTGTGCCTGGGGATGGTAAGGGTTGGAGGTGACATTGCTCAAGGGAGGAGCAAGGTAACACCCATAGCGTCTCAGGCTCTTGTCTACAGAAGCCTACTTCTGCCGTTCACCACCCTTTCCTTGATTGCTTATATACTGATAGTGATTTTGTGTGTGTGCTTCTACTTATCCTACTAGCCTGGGCCAAGACCATCAAAATTGTTATCTCAGTGTTTACCTAGATTTCTTGATTATAAGGGCCATGTGAGGTATCAGGGGAGCTCTCTAGAGGGTCCCTGTAAAATGGAATTGAAGAACTTTCTGTTTACAGGGCTGTTGGGGACTTGTCTCAGAGAGGCTTTCTCCTAGCCTCACACCGTATTTAATTTATTGGAATTTGCCAGGGTTAGATCCCAAACCAGAGAAAGGGCATGAATGGAACAATTGGCAGCATTTAAATAAGGGCTGTGGATTAGTATAGAGGATTGGATTAATGTCGATGTCCTAATTTTAATTATTGTATTGAATATTATGGCTACGTAAGACTGATATTTGGCAAAGCCAAATGTAAAGCATAAGACAATTCCTATTATTCTTTTGGCAACTTTTTTTACGAGTCATATTATTTCGAAGTGAAGAGTTAAAAATAAGAAAAATTGAGAATCTTGAGGTGGATTCAAAGTGACTAGGGTGGAAGCTTGCTGGAGATGGGAGGGAAAATTGAGACAAAACCCCAGTCCCATCTTTTGGCTTTGAAGCTTCTGGAACACTTGTTGAAATCACTGTCCCTGGCCCCAGAAACTCAGGAAAGGAGCTTGAGTGTCCATTTTTTTTTTTTTTTTGCAATTGAACAACAATCCACTTACTTTTTAAAAATTAATTAATTTATTTTAATTGGAGGCTAATTACTTTACAATATTGTAGTGGTTTTTGCCATACATTGACATGAATCCGCCACGGGTGTACATGTGTTCCCCATCCTGAACCCCCCTCCCACCTCCCTCCCCATCCCATCCCTCAGTTCATCCCAGTGCACCGGCCCTGAGCACCCTGTCTCACGCATTGAACCTGGCCTGGGGATCTGTTTCACATATGGTAATATACATGTTTCAATGCTATTCTCTCAAATCATCCCACCCTCGCCTTCTCCCACAGAGTACAAAAGACTCTTCTTTACATCTGTGTCTCTTTTGCTGTCTCACATATAGGGTCATCGTTACCATCTTTCTAAATTCCATATATATGTGTTAATTACCGTTTTGGTGTTTTTCTTTGTGACTTACTTCGCTCAGTATAATAGGCTCCAGTGTCATCCACCTCATTAGAATGGATTCAAATGTATTCTTTTTAATGGCTGACTAATACTCCATTGTGTATATGTACCACAGCTTTCTTATCCATTCAGCTGCTGATGGACATCTAGGTTGCTTCTATGTCCTGGCTATTATAAACAGTGCTGTGATGAACATTGGGGTACATATGTCTCTTTCAGTTCTGGTTTCCTCGGTGTGTATGCGCAGCAGTGGGATTGCTAGGTTGTATGGTGGTTCTATTTCCAGTTTTTTAAGGAATCTCCACACTGTTCTCCATAGTGGCTGTACTAGTTTGCATTCCCACCAACAGTGTAAGAGGGTTCCCTTTTCTCTGTACCCTCTCTGGCATTTATTGTTTGGAAACTTTTTGATAGCAGCCATTCTGACCGGTGTGACATGGTACCTCATTGTGGTTTTGATTTGCATTTCTGAGGGTCCATCTTTGGACAGACTCCTCCACTTGGTCCTTCTGAAAAGGGGAGTTTGAGAAACAGAATTATCTCATTTGTTTCTCTAGTTCCCCTGCAAGTGATAAGCGTTTTCCCAGTTGTTAGGAGGGCAGGAGGGGTAAACTGAGGTTCAAGGAGGTTATGTTGCCAGTATCACAGGTCCGATATGTGATAAAGCTGAAATTCAGTTTCTCCGTCTTTTGAACTCTCTGGCAAAGCTTTTCTTGGCACTCTCATCTAACCTCACTGGATTTGTATGCTCACCTTTTCTCTGCTTACCATCAAGGGTTTCTTTTTTTTTTTTAATCTCATTGGTCATTCGGTATGTGTGTCCCACCTACTGGATACAAACTATTTTTATTTGGGAAAACTTTTGGATTTATAGTCTTTAAATTCTGAGTAATGTTTCTGTTGCTTTGCAGTTAATTTGATGTACACAAGACACAAATAGGTGGAACTAAACCATTTCATTTAATGTCAAATATTAATGAAAAGGTTTGGAATATAATTTTAAGTGATTTGGGGAATGAAATAAGAGGGACCCAGAAATAAACATACTAAGGGATATAAGTCAGAGAAGGACAAACATATGGTATCACTTATATGCTCAATCTAAGAAAATGATACAAATGAATTTATTTACAGAACAGAAATAGATTCATAGACACAGAAAACAAACTTATAGTTACCAAAGGGGAAGAAGGAATAGGAATTAATTAGGAGTTTGGTATTAATATATATATAATATATGAAATATTAGTATATATAAAATAGATAATCAGCCAAGATCTACTGTAGAGTGTAGGAATATACTCAATATCTTATAATAAGCTATAATCTATAATGGTAATATAGATTCTAAAAAGAATATATCAGTTCAGTTCACCCCCTCAGTCATGTCCGACTCTTTGCAACCCCATGAACCATAGCACTCCAGGCCTCCTTGTCCATCACCAACTGCTGGAGTCTACCCAAACCTATGTCCATTGAGTCCATGATGCCATCCAACCATCTCATCCTCTGCCGTCCCCTTCTCCTCCTGCTCTCAGTCTTTCCCAGCATCAGGGTCTTTTCTAATGAGTCAGCTCTTCGCATCAGGTGGCCAAAGTATTGGAGTTTCAGCCTCAACATCAGACCTTCCAATCAACACCCAGGATATATGAATATATATACACATCTGAAATTAACACAGCATTATAAATGAACTATATTTCATTTAAATCTTAAAAAAATTTTAAAAAGAAGCTGGTGTTGGGGGCGGGCCTCTCTTCACAATGATTCCCACCTCTAAGTACTTCTGGCTGTTGTCTCTCTCCTTTTATAGAAGCGTCAGGATTCATCTCCCGGGAAGCTGGGCAGTAGGCCAGGGCTGTGCTGCTGCAGTATTGAGACGTTGATCACTGGGACGATCAGGCAGGATCTAACATTCTGGGCCTTTACACTCCCAGGCACTGCTTTGTCTCACCCTCACTCGATCACAGGAACCGGAGAGGAAAGAGGAGCTGTGAGACTCAACTGATGGGTGCAGGAAGAGGAAGAACCCATTTCATCCCTTAAAAGGGTGTTTGATAATAAACTAGCACTGTGTTCTGCCTGAAAGGGCCTTGTTATCCTTTCCATGATAGTTTAGAAGATATCCACAGACATCATTTTCCAGTCTTATATTCCAAGATTAAAATGATGGAAGACATGGGGTTTAGAGACAGGCAGGCCTAAGTTTAGGTCTAAGCTCCATCACTCACCAGCTATGGAGTGGGATTGAGTCACTTCCCTCCGTCTAACTCGGTTTCCTCACTGGATAAGTGGTGCTCATGGCACTGGATGGGATCTACTAGGTCCCAGGCCTCTGCGTGGTGATCAGCAGGAAGGCTCCCTCCACGCCCCGCAGTCCTTGCCCTCCTCCCTTTCAGCATCTGAACCAAGCACCCAACAGTCTCCCGGTGGGTCTCTGGCTAATTTGAGAGACCTCAGTTCCATGTGTTCTCAGCTGCCAGGAGACCTTCCCACTCCCTCTCCCATCACATCAAAATGTACCAGTCTCCCATCCCCTTCCCTGGGGACACAGCCCTCTGCTCATCCCTCAGTCCAAGAAGAGTCACATGCTAGAGTATTCATGGTTAACGATGGCTTCATGGGTTATCTTTGTGGTTACAAGATTCGTCCGATGTCATGCAGTTGTGTAGCAGTACAGGGAAGGCTGGAACTCGGTTCTCCTCATTTCTAAAGCCAGGGTGGGCAGTTGTATTCCCTCCTTTCCATTCCTTGTGGGGCCCTGGGATACTGTCCTTCAGCCCCTGTGTTTTGTTTGGGGTCCCTGCAGTGCTGGGGCCCTCTTTGACACTTTGCTATTGTGAACATGCACTAGGTTCGAGTTTCAGCTCAGAGAGACTTCTGGGATCGACATTTGAGGGCCTTGGGAGATTTTTTGTTTGGTTTTTGCTTTTTATTTTTCCTTTTCCCTAAGCCAGCAGAATGGTTTGAAAGGGACAGCATATCAACAGTAGCCTGGACCTCATACCTTTAGTTTGCTCTTAGCAATGCTTTGAGAAATTGGAAAAAATGCCAATTCCTGCACTGCAATGCAGCATATTGTGATAGATGCTTCTTCTGAGATCCCATATGCTTCATACTGCCATGGAAAAAGTACTGGCATAGCAAGATTTTTTTTCTATAAATTTCCCCCGAGATTGAATTGGATTTCTGTTGGTTGCTTTTACAGCAACATTGTCTCAGCAACAGAGAGAGAGGTGGGGGGTAGGGAGAGAGACTGCACAATTAACAAAGGGTGTGGATTTTAATGCATACATGCTTAAGACGGCAGCTTGGAGGCCACAGCCCCAGAATGTTCCTGGTTCTCATTGCATGAGCTACTATTCAGAGATTAGTACAGGAATGATGGAGAAACTGTGAATTTAGGAGAAAAAAGCCACAAGGCTTGACTTGGTCACTCACCAGCTCTCCATCTGAAATAAGCGTATCAATTAAGTTTTGCTCAGACGATTTTGAGATTCAAGTACATTGTTTTTGATTTCTCACCACCTAGTCTGGGCTGGGTCTGATAGGGTTGGATGGTCTAAGGTGACCTCAGTAATATCAGCTAGGGTGATGGGGTGATATGTGTCTCACCTTCCAACAGTTTACCCCAGCTCATCCCCATGGTGGAGGTCCTGGTCTAGGCAACATGACTTTCTAAACCTCCACTTTTTGTCATATTTGCTGACACCTGACTTGGTAAAGCAAGTCACATAACTAAGCCCACATCCAAAGAGTGGAGAAATAGACTCCTGTCTTGATGATAAGTGTCTCAAGGTCACATTGCAAGTGAGGAGACATAGACAATCTACTTCAGCAAGTAAATTATACTCTGAGAGCCTGAATGTCCTCAAAGTAAAAATGGGTGACCGCTGTATACCTAACAGTTCAAATTTACCAGGTCAGATATGAACTCTTGAGCCAGGGTGTTTTTTCTCCATCCCTCTAAGGGCCACTGTCATTCACTGATTAGCTAAAAGCAGAAAGCTGAGAGCCACCTCTTCTTCTTATTTTTCCATATCCCTGCTGTCTCTCATATCTGATCCATCTGCAAGAAAGATCTGTGGACTTGAAAAATGATCTTGAGCCTGACTGCTTCTCTCCCTGTTTCTGCCCTCACTCCATTAGCAAGGAGCCTCTTTCCTTTCTTTGTAACAATTTTCCTGCGTGTATTCATGTGGTTCCTTCTGATCTTGACTCAAACTCACATTCTGCATGAGGTACTCCTTGACCGCTAGATGATATTGTCAAGCCTACTCTTCATATTTCACATCCTCTCTGGCCTTATTTTTCTCTTGTATACTTATCATTGCATCATTTATTTTTTAATCATCTGTCTGCCCCACCATGGGTAGGGAGATATCTGGTTGTTTTGTTCACCACTGAATCCCCTGTGCATGTAACAGCAGAGGGAATGTGATTAGCTGAATAAATAAGGTAGGAAGGTACTTAATGCCACTGTCTTGATCAGTGTTGACAAGTAGGCTCATCTTGAAATATCATGGCCTGTTTTCTTGTGCAAAGACCCTGAGGCATCTGATCAGTCCTGGAGAGTCAGAGAAACTCACCAGAGCAGCTAAGATCTAAAACCTTAGTAAGTAGAATGCACTTAGTCATGTCCAACTCTTTGCAATCCCTTGGACTATACAGTCCATGAAATTCTCAGGGCCAGAATACTGGAGTGGGTAACCATTTCCTTCTCCAGGGGACTTTCCCAAACCAGTGATTGAACCCAGGTCTCCCGCTTTACAGGCAGATTCTTTACCAGTTGAGCCACCAAGGAAGCCTAAGAATACTGGAATCGGTAGCCTATCCCTTCTCCAGCTAATCTTCCAGACCCAGTAATTGAACTGGAGTCTCCTGAATTGTAGGCGGATTATTTACCAGCTGAGCTACCAGGGAAGTCCCCAAGACCTAAATAGAAAGTCACCATAAAAATCAAGGTAAGTGAATACAAGATTCATTCTTTTTTTTTTTAAATTTAATAAATGGATTTATTTTTCAAATATTATATTTTCCAGTGCAAAAGTCATAACTCAGGAAGAAAAATCTATATATTGGGAGAAAATAGCCTTTATTCTACAAAAGAAAATCACTCTTACTAATGTTTTAAATCTTTTTTACTATGTTGATTATGATATATTCCTGAGAATATCATAAAATATTCTGTAGTTTTTCTTTTGCTTAATATTACAAATAAGCATTATACAGTTTATAAACTATTAAGGCCAGGAATAACCTTAATTTGTATTTCAGTAAAGATATTTCCATCTTTAGGGATGAAGGACTCTGTGGGAGAGGGCGAGGGTCAGATGATTTGGGAGAATGGCATTGAAACATGTATATTATCGTATGTGAAATAGATCGCTAGTCCAGGTTCGACGCATGAGACAGGGTGTTGAGGGCTGGTGCACTGGGATGACCCAGAGGGATGGGATGGGGAGGGAGGTGGGAGAGGGGTTCAGGATGGGGAACACATGTACACCCATGGCGGATTCATGTCAATGTATGGCAAAACCACTACAATATTGTAATGTAATTAGCCTCCAATTAAAATAAATAAATTTATTTAAAAAAAGAAAAAAAAATCAAGGTAGGTGATAAACAGAGTGAAGTGAACGCATAAGTGCCCTGCTGGATATGAATCAATCCCTCATTTGTGTTCATTCTTTTTCAGAATAAAACGAACTTTACTCATTTTTAATATACTGACTAGCACTGAGGTCCTTCATAAGTCCCCACGTGAAACAGCCAGGGGCTCTAACTGTCACTAACACGTGGACAGGAGTCCTAATGGGGAGATCCAGGGCCCTGTAGCATGCAGAACTTACTCTTTATTCATTTGTTTTAACCATATTTTGAACATTGAGGGATTCCTGTACCTTGTTGTATCAAGAAATTATAACTAAACTAACCTTTGCAAAATGGACAAGGCACTTGGAAAAACTCCTGTAAAGAAACCAACTTGTATTAAAGATAATATTATCCAAGCCAGCCTAAAGGAAGACCCAGGAGGAAGAGATGATATCTCATCTCCTCCTAAAACAAGGACAATCTAAGCAGACCACATAAGAAACTTGGGATGGGGGAAGATAAAATTGCAGTGTTGAGACAACTTGAGAAATCACTTTTCATCAATTTTTGCTAATAATTCTGAACAGATTATACTTAAGCTATTAGCAAATCAGTGATATGAAACATGTTGAAGAAGATATGAAATATTTTTCATTGAAATTGTAATCTTATTTTAGCTTCTTTTGTATTGAGGTTTTACTTACAGACAATAAATTGCACAAATCTTAAGTATTTGGTTCAATTAGTTTTGAGTAATTTTTATAATTGTATAATAAACACTCCAAATAAAATATGGGATCTTTTGATCAACCCAGAAAATTTCCTTATGCTCCACATTAAGTCATTCATTTTCTAACTTCTGTCACCACAGATTAATTTTGTCTCTTGTAGTCATGTGTGTGTAGCTTTTTTTCTGTTTCTGCTTGATATAATGTCTATAAAATTCATCTGTGTTATTTCTATCAGTAGTCTGTTCTTTTTTATTGATAAATTGTATTTTATTATATAAGTTTACCACAAATTTAAAATCCATTCTCCCACTGATGGGTTTTGGGGTTGGTTCAAATTTCTAGCAATTATGAATACAAGTGCTAGGAATATCCATGCACTGGTTTTAGTGAACATTTATTTTAACATCTTTTGTGTAAATTCCCAGGAGAGATATTGTTGGATCAATGGCAAGGTGAGTTTTTACTTTGTAAATGGTGGCAGCATTTTGCATTGCCATCAGAAATGTTAACATTGTAGTTACTCTTCATCCTCAACAGCATTTCATGTTACCATCTATCTAATTTTGGTTTTCCTTGTGTGGTGGTAGGTCATTATAGTTTTTATTTTCATTTATATGCTTCACAGTGTTGGTGAAGCATTTTTTCAAATACTGGTCATTCCTATATCTTTTTTTAGTTAAGCATTTATTCATATCTTTTGCCTATTTTAAAACTATTTTTAAATCATTGAGTTTATACATATAGTCTGAAAGAACTCCTTTATCAGATACTCATATGCAAATATTTTTCCCTTGTCTCTGGCTTGACTGTTATCTTAATGATACCTTCTGGTGAATTTGTTGTTCAGTCACTCAGTCATGTCTGACTCTTTGCAACCCCATGGACTATAGCATGCCAGGCTTCCCTGTCCTTCAGCATCTCCTGGAGCTTGCTCAAATTCATGTTCATTGAGTCAATGATGCTTTCCAACCGTCTCATCCCCTTTTCCTCCTGCCTTCAATCTTTCCCAGCATCAGGGTCTTTTCTAATGAGTTGGCTCTTTGAATCAGGTGGCCAAAGTATTGGAGCTTCATCTTCAGCATCAGTCCACCAAATGAATATTCAGGACTTATTTCCTTTAGGATTGACTGGTTTGGTCTCTTTGCAGTTGAGATTCTCAAGAGTTTTCTGCAACACCACGTTCAAAAGCATCAGTTCTGCGGCACTCACTTTCTTTATGGCCCAACTCTCACATCCATACATGACAACTGGTACAACCATAGCTTTGACTAGATGGACCTTTGTTGGCAAAGTAATGTCTCTGCTTTTTATTTTTTTAATATAAATTTATTTATTTTAATTGGAGGCTAGTTACTTTACAATATTGTACTGGTTTTGCCATACATCAACATGAATCCGCCATGGGTTCATGTTCCCCATGAACCCCACATTCAGGTGTTCCCCATCCAGAACCTCCCTCCCTGTACCATCCCTCTGGGTCATCCCAGTGCCCCAGCCCCAAGAATCCTATATCATGCATCAAACCTGGACTGGCAATTCATTTCACGTATGATATTATACATGTTTCAATGTCATTCTCCCAAATTATCCCACCCTCTCCCTCTCCCACAGAGTCCAAAAGACTGTTCTATACATCTGTGTCTCTTTTGCTGTCTTGCATACAAGGTTATCATTACCATCTTTCTAAATTCCATATATATGCATTAGTATACTGTATTGGTGTTTTCCTTTCTGGCTTACTTCACTCTGAATAATAGGCTCCAGTTTCATCCACCTCATTGGAACTGATTCAAATGTATTCTTTTTAATGGCTGAGTAATACTCCATTGTGTTTATGTACCACAGCTTTCTTATCCATTCATCTGCTGATGGACATCTAGGTTGCTTCCATATTCTGGCTATTATAAACAGTGCTGCGATGAACATTGGGGTACACGTGTCTCTTTCAATTCTGGTTCCCTTGGTGAGTATGCCCAGCAGTGGGATTGCTGGATCATAAGGCAGTTCTGTTTCCAGTTTTTTAAGGAATCTCCACACTGTTCTCCATAGTGGCTGTACTAGTTTGCATTCCCACCAACAGTGTAAGAGGGTTCCCTTTTCTCCACACCCTCTCCAGCATTTATTGCTTGTAGACTTTTGGATATCAGCCATTCTGATTGGCATGAAATGGTACCTCATTGTAGTTTTGATTTGCATTTCTCTGATAATGAGTGATGTTGAGCATCTTTTCATGTGTTTGTTAGCCATCTGTACGTCTTCTTTGGAGAAATGTCCATTTAGTTCTTTGGCCCACTTTTTGATTAGGTCATTTATTTTTCTGGAATTGAGCTGCAGGAGTTGCTTGTATATTTTTGAGATTAGTTGTTTGTCATTTGCTTCATTTGCTATTATTTTCTCCCATTCTGAAGGCTGTCTTTTCACCTTGCTTCTAGTTTCCTTTGTTGTGCAGAAGCTTTTAATTTTAATTAGGTCCCATTTGTTTATTTTTGCTGTTATTTCCAATATTCTGGGAGGTGGATCATAGAGGATCCTGTTGTGATTTATGTCGGAGAGTTTTGCCTATGTTCTCCCCTAGGAGTTTTATAGTTCCTGGTCTTACATTTAGATATTTAATCCATTTTGAGTTTATTTTTGTATATGGTGTTAGGAAGTGTTCTAGTTTCATTCTTTTACAAGTGGTTGACCAGTTTTCCCAGCACCACTTGTTAAAGAGATTGTCTTTTCTCCATTGTATATTCTTGCCTCCTTTGTCAAAGATAAGGTGTACATAGATGCATGGATTTATCTCTGGGCTTTCTATTTTGTTCCATTGATCTATATTTCTGTCTTTGTGCCAGCACCATACTGTCTTGATGACTGTGGCTTTGTAGTAGAGCCTGAAGTCAGGCAGGTTGATTCCTTTAGCTCCATTCTTCTTTCTCAAGATTGTTTTGGCTATTTGAGATTTTTTGTATATCCATACAAATTGTGAAATTATTTGTTTTAGCTCTGTGAAAAATACCGTTGGTAACTTGATAGGGCTTGCATTGAATCTATAGTTTGCTCTGGGTAGTATACTCATTTTCACTATATTGATTCTTCTGATCCATGAGTATGGTATATTTCTCCATCTGTTAGTGTCCTCTTTGATTTCTTTCACCAGTGTTTTATAGTTTTCTATATATAGGTCTTATGACCAACCTAGATAGCATATTCAAAAGCAGAGACATTACTTTGCCAACAAAGGTCTGTCTAGTCAAGGCTATGGTTTTTCCTGTGGTCATGTATGGATGTGAAAGGTGGACTGTGAAGAAGGCTGAGCACCAAAGAATTGATGCTTTTGAACTGTGGTGTTGGAGAAGACTCTTGAGAGTCCCTTGGACTGCAAGGAGATCCAACCAGTCCATTCTGAAGGAGATCAGCCCTGGGATTTCTTTGGAAGAATGATGCTAAAGCTGAAGCTCCAGTACTTTGGCCACCTCATGCGAAGAGTTGACTCATTGGAAAAGACTCTGATGCTGAGAGGGATTGGGGGCAGGAGGAGAAGGGGACGACAGAGGATGAGATGGCTGGATGGCATCGCTGACTCAATGGATGTGAGACTCAGTGAACTCCGGGAGTTGGTGATGTTCAGGGAGGCCTGGCGTGCTGCAATTCATGGGGTCGAAAAGAGTCGGACACGACTGAGCGACTGATCTGATCTGATCTAATATATAGGTCTTTAGTTTCTTTAGGTATATATATTCTTAAGTATTTTATTCTTTTCATTGCAATGGTGAGTGGAATTGTTTCCTTAATTTCTCCTTCTATTTTCTCATTGTTAGTGTATAGGAATGAAAGGGATTTCTGTGTGTTGATTTTATATCCTCCAACTTTACTATATTCATTGATTAGCTCTAGTAGTTTTCTGGTGGAACCTTTAGGGTTTTCTATGTAGAGGATCTGGAGAAGGCAATGGCACCCCACTCCAGTACTCTTGCCTGGAAAATTCCATGGATGGAGGAGCCTGGTA
>NW_011494951.1:10892413-10892552 GCF_000754665.1 Bison bison bison | reverse complement strand
CCCTTAGCACTGCTTTTACAGTGTCCCATAGGTTTTGGGTTGTTGTGTTTTAATTTTCATTTATTTCTATGCATATTTTGATTTCTTTTTTGATTTCTTCTGTGATTTGTTGGTTATTCAGCAGCGTGTTGTTCAGCCT
>NW_011494951.1:10890953-10891233 GCF_000754665.1 Bison bison bison | reverse complement strand
TAAACAGCCTCAGATATGCAGATGACACCACCCTTATGGAAGAAAGTGAAGTGAAACTAAAGAGCCTCTTGATGAAAGTGAAAGAGGAGAATGAAAAAGTTGGCTTAAAGCTCAACATTCAGAAATGAATGTTGAGCTCAAAGCTTAAGCTTTGAGCCATGGCATCTGGTCCCATGAAGTAGATGGGGAAACAGTGGAAACAGTGTCAGACTTTACTTTTTGGGGTTCCAAAATCACTGCAGATGGTGACTGCAGCCATGAAATTAAAAGACGCTTACTC
>NW_011494951.1:10889465-10890270 GCF_000754665.1 Bison bison bison | reverse complement strand
CTGGAATGTGAAGTCAAGTGGGCCTTAGAAAGCATCACTACGAACAAAGCTAGTGGAGGTGATGGAATTCCAGTTGAGCTCTTTCAAATCCTGAAAGATGGTGCTGTGAAAAGTGCTGCACTCAATATGCCAGCAAATTTGGAAAACTCAGCAGTGGCCACAGGACTAGAAAAGGTCAGTTTTCATTCCAATCCCAAAGAAAGGCAATGCCAAAGAATGCTCAAACTACCGCACAATTGCACTCATCTCACACGCTAGTAAAGTAATGCTCAAAATTCTCCAAGCCAGGTTTCGACAATGCGTGAACCATGAACTTCCAGATGTTCAAGCTGGTTTTAGAAAAGACAGAGGAACCAGAGATCAAATTGCCAACATCTTCTGGATCATGGAAAAAGCAAGAGAGTTCCATAAAAACATCTATTTCTGCTTTATTGACTATGCCAAAGCCTTTGCCTGTGTGGATCACAATAAACTGTGGAAAATTCTGAAAGACATGGGAATACCAGACCACCTGACCTGCCTCTTGAGAAACCTGTATGCAGGTCAGGAAGCAACAGTTAGAACTGGACATGGAACAACAGGCTGGTTCCAAATAGGAAAAGGAGTACGTTAAGGCTGTATATTGTCACCCTGCTTATTTAACTTACATGCAGAGTACATCATGAGAAATGCTGGGAGAAATATCAGTCACCTCAGATATGCAGATGACACCACCCTTATGGAAGAAAGTGAAGTGAAACTAAAGAGCCTCTTGATGAAAGTGAAAGAGGAGAATGAAAAAGTTGGCTTAAAGCTCAACATTCAG
>NW_011494951.1:10888457-10889365 GCF_000754665.1 Bison bison bison | reverse complement strand
CTCCAGGAGTTGGTGATGGACAGGGAGGCCTGGCCTGCTGTGATTCATGGGGTTGCAAAGAGTTGGACAGGACTGAGTGACTATACTGAACTGAACAAGTTTATCTAATACCATTATCCTCTTGAGAGTCCCTTGGACTGCAAGGAGATCCAACCAGTCCATTCTGAAGGAGATCAGCTCTGGGATTTCTTGGAGGGAATGATGCTGAAGCTGAAACTCCAGTACTTTGCCCACCTCATGGGAAGAGTTTACTCACTGGAAAAGACTCTGATGCTGGGAGGGATTGGGGGCGGGAGGAGAAGGGGATGACAGAAGATGAGATGGCTGGATGGCATCACTGACTCGATGGACGTGAGTTTGAGTGAACTCCGGGAGATGGTGATGGACAGGGAGGCCTGGCGTGCTGCAATTCATGGGGTCGCAAAGAGTCAGATACGACTGAGCAACTGAACTGAACTGAAATGAGCTGGTCTATTGTATCATTTAAAGTTTGTGTTTCCTTGTTAATTTTCTGTTTAGTTGATCTACCCATAGGTGTGAGTGGGGTATTAAAGTCTCCCACTATTATTGTGTTATTGTTAATTTCCCCTTTCATACTTGTTAGTATTTGCCTTACATATTGCGGTGTTTCTATGTTGGGTGTATATATATTTATAATTGTTATATCTTCTTCTTGGATTGATTCTTTGATCATTATGTAGTGTCCTTCTTTGTCTCTTTTCACAGCCTTTGTTTTAAAGTCTATTTTATCCGATATTAGTATTGCTACTCCTGCTTTCTTTTGGTCTCTATTTGTGTGGAATATCTTTTTCCAGCCCTTCACTTTCAGTCTGTATGTGTCCCTTGTTTTGAGGTGGGTCTCTGGTAGACAACATATATAGGGGTCTTGTTTTTGTATCCATTCAGCC
>NW_011494951.1:10886222-10888357 GCF_000754665.1 Bison bison bison | reverse complement strand
ACTGCAAGGAGATCCAACAAGTCCATTCTGAAGGAGATCAGCCCTGGGATTTCTTTGGAAGGGATGATGCTGAAGTTGAAACTCCAGTACTTTGGCCACCTCATGTGAAGAGTTGACTCATTGGAAAAGACTCTGATGCTGGGAGGGATTGGGGGCAAGAGGAGAAGGGGATGACAGCGGATGAGATGGCTGGATGGCATCACTGACTCGATAGACGTGAGTCTGAGTGAACTCCAGGAGTTGGTGATGGACAGGGAGGCCTGGCGTGCTGTGATTCATGGGGTCGCAAAGAGTTGGACAGGAATAAGTGACTGAACTGAACTGATGATCCCATTGCCATTTACTTTATTGTTTTGGGTTTGAGTTTATAGTCTCTTTTTGTGTTTTCGGTCTAGAGAAGATCCTGTAGCATTTGTTGGAGAGCTGGTTTGGTGGTGCTGAATTCTCTCAGCTTTTGCTTGTCTGTAAAGCTTTTGATTTCTCCTTCATATTTGAATGAGATCCTTGCTGGGTACAGTAATCTGGGCTGTAGGTTATTTTCTTTCATCACTTTAAATATGTCCTGCCATTTCCTCCTGGTCTGAAGAGTTTCTATTGAAAGATCAGCTGTTATCCTTATGGGAATCCCCTTGTGTGTTATTTGTTCTTCCCTTGCTGCTTTTCATATTTGTTCTTTGTGTTTAATCTTTGTTAATTTGCTTAATATGTTTCTTAGGGTGTTTTGCCTATCCTGTTTGGGACTCTCTGTGTTTCTTGGACTTGAGTGATTATTTCCTTCCCCATTTTAGGGAAGTTTTCAACTATTATCTCCTCAAGTATTTTCTCATGGTCTTTCTTTTTGTCTTCTTCTTTTGGGACTCCTATGATTCGAATGTTGGCACATTTAACATTGTCCCAGAGGTCTCTGAGATTGTCCTCATTTCTTTTAATTCATTTTTCTTTTTTCCTCTCTTACTCATTTATTTCTACCATTCTATCTTCTACCTCACTAATCCTATCTTCTGCCTCCATTATTCTACTATTTGTTCCCTCCAGAGTGTTTTTGATCTCATTTATGGCATTATTCATTATATATTGACTCTTTTTTTATTTTTTCTAGGTCCTTGTTAAACCTTTTTTGCATCTTCTCAATCCTTGTCTCCAGGCTATTTATCTGTGATTCCATTTTGTTTTCAAGATTTTGGATCATTTTCACTATCATTATTTGGAATTCTTTATCAGGTAGATTTCCTATCTCTTCCTCTTTTGTTTGGTTTGGTGAGCATTTATCCTGTTCCTTTACCTGCTGGGTATTCCTCTGTCTCTTCATCTTGTTTATATTGCTATGTTTGGGTTGGCCTTTCTGTATTCTGGCAGTTTGTGGAGTTCTCTTTATTGTGGAGTTTCCTTGCTGTGGGTGGGGTTGTACAGGTGGCTTGTCAAGGATTCCTGGTTAGGGAAGCTTGTGTCGGTGTTCTGGTGGGTGGAGCTGGATTTCTTCTCTCTGGAGTGCAATGAAGTGTCCAGTAATGAGTTATGAGATGTCAGTGGGTTTGGAGTGACTTTGGGCAGCCTGTATATTGAAGCTCAGGGCTGTGTTCCTGTGTTGCTGGAGAATTTGCGTGGTATGTCTTGCTCTGGAACTTGTTGGCCCTTGGGTGGTGCTTAGTTTCAGTATAGGTATGGAGGCGTTTGATGAGCTCCTGTCAACTAATGTTCCCTAGAGTGAGGAGTTCTCTGGTGTTCTCAGGATTTGGACTTAAGCCTCCTGCTTCTGGTTTTCAGTCTTATTTTTACAGTAGCCTTAAGACTTCTCCATCTGTCACTTCCATGGAGGTTCCCTCTGTTTTAGCTTCTTCTGTTTGCTGATCTCTTCAGTGTCTAATTTCTGCCCTGGCACAAGGGGGCGGTGGTGGACACTTTTTTAGGCTCACTTGCTCAGTCGTGCTGTGGGGAGGGAGGAACACTGAAAGCAAACAACCCTGGCATGTGTTCGCAGTGTCTCGGCCACACTGGGTTTGCCCCCGCTCACGGCATGTGTGCTTTCCGTGTCTACACTGCTTAGGCTCTAGGTTGCTCTGCCGGGAACTGTCTGAGGCTGGCCCTGGGCTGTACACACTTTCCAGGTCTAAGCCGCTCAGGTTCAGGTACTCGGG
>NW_011494951.1:10883946-10885392 GCF_000754665.1 Bison bison bison | reverse complement strand
GCGAGCCTGGCGGTGTCTTCCGTTAGGGCTTTTCACGTGGTAGCTATCCCACAGTCTGGTTTGCTAGCCCGTTAGTTCCCTCAGATTGCATTCAGGGGCACTGGGGACTTGGGGCATTCAGGCCCAGTCCTTACTCTAAGCAATGCAGCCCGCGCCTCCCTGCCCAGCCCCAGCTTGCTAGTGATAGGTACAGGCGTCTGCGCTGCTTCTCTGCTGAGGGAGTTACCGTTGGGCATGTAATCTGTGGGTTTTAATTATTTATTAATTTTTCCTCCCGGTTATGTTGCCCTCTGTGGTTCCAAGGCTCACCACAGACTCGACAGTGAGGCTGTTTCCTGGTGTTCGGAAACTTCTCTCTTTTTTAAGACTCCCTTCCCGAGACAGAGCTCCATCCCTACCTCTTTTGTCTCTCTTTTTGTCTTTTATATTTTTTCCTACCTCCTTTCGAAGACAATGGGCTGCTTTTCTGGATGCCTGATGTCCTCTGCTGGCATTCAGAAGCTTTTCTGTGGAATTTACTCAGCGTTCAAATGTTCTTTTGATGAATTTGTGGGGGAGAAAGTGATCTCCCTGTCCTATTCCTCTGCCATCTTAGGACTGCCTCCTGCTTTTTAATATGCTGTCTAAGTTAGTCATAGCTTTTCTTCCAAGGAGCAAGCGTCTTTTAATTTCATGGCTACAGTCACCATCTGCAGTGATTTTTGAGCCCAAGAAAATAATTTGTCACTGCTTCCATCATTTCCCCATATATTTGCCATGAAGTGATGAGACTGGATGCCATGCTCTTCGTTTTTCAAATGTTGAGTTTTAAGCCAGCTTTTTCACTCTCCTCTTTGACCTTCATCAAGAGACTCTTCAGTTCTTCTTCACTTTCTGCCATAAGGGTGGTGTCATCTGCATATCTGAGGTTACTGATATTTCTCCCGGCAACATAGATTCCAGCTTGTGCTTCATCCAGCCCAGCATTTCTCATGATGTACTCTGCACATAAGTTAAATAAACAGGGTGACAATATACAGCATTGATGTACTCCTTTCCTGATTTGGAACCAGTTCCATGTCTGGTTCTAACTGTTGCTTCTTGATCTGCATACAGGTTTCTCAGGAGGCAGTTGAGATGGTTTGGTATTCCCATTTCTTGAAGAATTTCCCACAGTTTGTTGTGATCCACACAAATTTTTGCCATAGTCAATGAAGCAGAAGTAGATGTTTTTCTGGAATTCTCTTGATTTTCCTATGATCCAATGGATGATGGCAATTTGATCTCTGGTCCCTCTGCCTTTTCTAAATCCAGCTTGAATGTCTGGGAGTTCTTGGTTCACAAACTGGTGGATAGAAGACTTTAATTTGATGAAGTACAACTTAACTTTTTTTTTTTTTTCCTGTTTATGACTCATGATTTCCACGTCCTCTCAAGGAAATATTTTCTTACCTAAAGGCTGTGAAC
>NW_011494951.1:10880343-10883846 GCF_000754665.1 Bison bison bison | reverse complement strand
ATCTGAACAGTTTCTTTTGTGTTTTCTTCTAGAAGACTTACCTTTCTGATATTTATATTTAGATTTACAATCTTTCTCAAATTAACTTTGTGTATACTAGTATAAGGGTCTTCCCTGGTAGCTCAGCTAGTAAAGAATCTGCCTGCAATGCAGGAGACCCTGGTTCGATTCCTGGGTTGGGAAGATCCCCTGGAGAAAGGATAGACTACCCACTCCAGTATTCTTGCCTGGATAATTCCATGGACAGAGGAGCCTGGCAGGCTACAGTCCATGGGGTTGCAAAGAGTTGGACTTGACTGAGTAACTAAGCACAGGACAGCATACAGGTATAAAGTAAGAATGTAAGCATTTCTTTTCTATATGGATATCTCTTCATTCCAGTGCCATTTGTTGAATAAACTTTTCTTTCTGTATTGAATTGCTTTGCACCCTTGGGGGAAATTAAACAACCACATGAAAGGATCAATTTCTGAATTTCATTCTGGTCCATTGATTGATTTGTCTATCCTTTTGGAAATCCTATACTCTCCTGATGAATATAGCAGTTTGGTAGACTTAGAAAACATGGCATGAATCCTTTAGTTGTATTCTTCTTGAGGACTGATTTGGTTATTCTAGGTCATTTATGGTTCTGTATAAATATTATGTATAAAAGAAAGTGAAAGTGAAAGTCACTCAGTCATGTCTGACTCTTTGGGACACCGTGGACTGTACAGTCCATGGAATTCTCCAGGCCAGAATACTGGAGTGGGTAGCCTTTCCCTTCTCCAGGGGATCTTCCCAACCCAGGGATTGAACCCAGGTCTCCCGCATTGCAGGTGGTTTCTTTACCAGCTGAGCCACAAGGGAAGCCCAAATATTACGTATAGCTTGCAAATTTCTGTTTTAGAAATCTGCTGAAATCGTGATTTGGATTGTGTTGAATTATTGGGGAACTATTGTTAATATCTTAAAAATATTAAGCATTTTTATCTGTAGACAGGACATATCTTCTCATTTCTTTAGATCACTTGAAATTTCTCTCTGTGGGGCTTTGCTGGTCCTCAGTGGTGAAGAGTCACTCAGCCCATAAAGGGGACACAGGTTGGATCCTTGGTCAGGGAAGATCCCGCATACTGCACATCAACTAATCCATGGGCCACAACTATTGGGCCAGTGCTCTAGAGCCCATGAGCTGCAAATACTGAGCCCATGCATGCAGAGCCCCGTGCTCTGCAACAAGAGCAACAGTGGCAGTGAGAGCCTGTGCCACAGTGAAGGGTAGCCCCCCAACGGCCAGTCACCTCAACTAGAGAAAGCCCATCACAGCAACAAAGATCCAGTGCAGTCATTAATAAAACAAATAAGTAAGTCTTAAAAAATTTTTCTCTCTGTAGTTTTGAGAAAGGAGTTCTTGTCTATCTGATTAAATTAATTCCAAAACATCTGAAGTATTTATGATGACTAGTAACTGGAATAAAAAAATTTTTAATAAAAACCTTTTTTGGCAGAATAAAAAAAGACACTTTTTTGGCTTTCTAAATATTTGTTAATAGTACATAGGAAAAAAGTAGTGATTGGATGTTGAACTTGCTTGTATTATAAGATCTTGCTAAACTCACTTACTAGTTCTAGTTTTTTTGAGAGGGAAAGGGGTTGATTACTTATTTTCCACATAAAAATTAAAATAAGGAAGTTTTATTTCTTAATTCCTAACCTTTGTGTTGTTTATTTCTTCTTGCTGCATTGAATTGGCTAGGACCTCTAGTACAATGTTCAGTGGAAAAGGTGAGAATGAGTAACTTTACATTGCTTTTGAACTTATGATAAATTAGTTTAATACTTCACTATTAAATATGATGGTAGCTCTAGATTTTTCATGTTTGCCTTTTAACATATTGAGGAATTTCTCTTCTGATTTTAATTTACCAAGAGTTAGTATTATGACTGAATATAAAATCTTATGCGTTTATTGAGTTTACCTTGCTTTTCTCTATTCTGTAGTGTAAATTACTTTGATTTTTAAGTGTTAAATCAATCTTGCTTAAGCCCCACTTAGTATAATATATTATCCTTTTAATGTGTTTATATTTTTATATTATTTACAATTTCTAAGTATGTTTGCATCTATGTTATAAGGGATATTGATGTATATTTTTTTTCTTGTACATTTTTTGTCAGCTTTTGGTATCAAAATAAATATGTGTTCCATCCTCTTCTTCTCATTTGAATGAGTTTGCGTAGAATTGCTATCATTTCTCCTTTAAAGTAGAGCCCTTTTCTTGTTTGATAGAAATTACCTGCTCCTAGATATTTTAGTATAAAAAGATTTTTCATAACAAAGTAATTACTCTAATAAAAATATCTATTCAGATTTGTAATTCACCTTTTGTCAGTTTTCTTAAGTTGTATTTTTTAAGGTATTTGTCTTTTTATCAACATTGCTACATTTATTGGCACTGTGCTATTCATAATGTTCTATTTTCCTTTTCATGTGTATAGAATTTTCAGAAGATCCTTCTCTTTCATAGTAGATTGGTTATCTATATATTTTCCTTTTCACTGTACAGCATCCATAGGGATTTATCAATTTTATTCATCTTCTTAAGAAACTCATGTTTTAATCTTTTAATATTCTCTACTCCTTGTTTGTTTTCTATTTCATTGATATCAACCATAATCTATCCATTCTTACACTTTCTTAGGGTTTCAGTTTTTCCTCTTCTTGTTTATTTCAGCTTTTTAAGATTGGAAGCTAGATAGTTGATTTGAGTTTTTTTCTTACATAAGAATTTCAGATATATTTTTACCACAAATTGCCTCACATAATTTTTGATATATTCTTAAACTTATTTGACTAAAAACATTTTGTATTCATTATTTGACTCATGGACCACTTAAAAATATATGGTTTAATTTCCAAGTGTGACAGTCTTACAAGTATTAATTTCTAATTAGGTATTATTGTGGTTAGAAGACACACCTCCCAGAATATTGGAAATAAAAGCAAAAATAAACAAATGGGACCTAATTAAAATTAAAAGCTTCTGCACAACAAAGGAAACTAGAAGCAAGGTGAAAAGACAGCCTTCAGAATGGGAGAAAATAATAGCAAATGAAGCAACTGACAAACAACTAATCTCAAAAATATACAAGCAACTCCTGCAGCTCAATTCCAGAAAAATAAATGACCCAATCAAAAAGTGGGCCAAAGAACTAAACAGACATTTCTCCAAAGAAGACATACAGATGGCTAACAAACACATGAAAAGATGCTCAGCATCACTCATTATCAGAGAAATGCAAATCAAAACCACAATGAGGTACCATTTCACGCCAGTCAGAATGGCTGCTATCCAAAAGTCTACAAGCAATAAATGCTGGAGAGGGTGTGGAGAAAAGGGAACCCTCTTACACTGTTGGTGGGAATGCAAACTAGTACAGCCACTATGGAGAATAGTGTGGAGATTCCTTAAAAAAACTGGAAATAGAACTGCCTTATGATCCAGCAATCCCACTGCCTG
>NW_011494951.1:10851955-10880243 GCF_000754665.1 Bison bison bison | reverse complement strand
GAAAGGTTTATAATAGCCAGGACATGGAAGCAACCTAGATGTCCATCAGCTGATGAATGGATAAGAAAGCTGTGGTACATAAACACAATGGAGTATTACTCAGCCATTAAAAAGAATACATTTGAGTCAGTTCTAATGAGGTGGATGAAACTGGAGCCTATTATTCAGAGTGAAGTAAGCCAGAAAGAAAAACGCCAATACAGTATACTAACGCATATATATGGAATTTAGAAAGATGGTAACGATAACCCTGTATGCGAGACAGCAAAAGAGACACAGATGTATAGAACAGTCATTTGGACTCTATGGGAGAGGGAGAAGGTGGGATGATTTGGGAGAATGACATTGAAACATGTATAATATCATACATGAAATGAATCGCGAGTCCAGGTTTGATGCATGATATAGGATTCTTGGGGCTGGTGCACTGGGATGACCCAGAGGGATGGTACAGGGAGGGAGGTTCAGGATGGGGAACACCTGAATGTGGGGTTCATGGGGAACATGAACCCATGGCGGATTCATGTTGATGTATGGCAAAACCAGTACAATATTGTAAAGTAATTAGCCTCCAATTAAAATAAGTAAATTTATAATAAAAAAATAATAAAATATATCCACAGTAAAAAAAAAAAAAGAAAACATTTTGTAGATATCAGTGTTTGAAATATATTTAACTCATTTCATAGTGATTTTAAAGAACATTTTGTCTAGGTCTTATAATTGTTGTCTGAAGCAAGGATATTCCAATCAAGTTTCTACCTGCATTACTTATCTATTATTGTATAACAAATTACCACAACTTAATACATTAAAAGAACACATTATTATCTCAAGGTTTCTGTATGTTAGGAATCTGGCCATGGCTAAGCTAAGCTGACCAAGCCAGTCAATCCTAAAGGAAATCAACCCTGAATATTCTTTGGAAGGACTGATGCTAAAACTCCAATACTTTGGCCACCTGATGCAAAAAACAATGAAAAAAATGGGAAAAAAAATGAATCGACTCATTGTAAAAGAAACTGATGCTGGGAAAGACTGAGGGCAGGAAGAGAAAGGGACGACAGAGGATGAGATGATTGGATGGCATCACCTACTCAGTGGGCATGAGTGTGAGCAATCTCTGGGAGACAGATAGTGAAGGACAGGGGAGCCTGGCGTGCTGCAGTCCATGGGGTCACAAAGCGTCAGACACAATCAACACATCTCTTCTCGTGAATGTTCCTTCATGTATCCTGCCCATTTGAAACTGGATTGTACACTTTCTTCATGTGTGTATATCAAGCTTGAGAGTTTTTGTATATTCTAAATGCTAGTCCCTCTTCAGATATATGGCTTGCAAATATTTTCTTTCAAATGTGGCTGGCCTTTTCATTCTGTAAACAGGGTCTTTCATACAGCTAAAGTTTTTAAGTTTGACGAAGTCCAAGTTAATCAGTTTTCCTTCTAGCCTTAAATTCCAAATATTTTCTCTTAATTTTTTTCTATATGTTTTATGGTTTTACATGTAATTCCACAACCATCTTTGAGTTAATTTTCTGTATAAGATCTGAAATTTAGGTAGAGGTTAATTTTTATCCCTATACATTTTCAACTGCTCCAGAATCATCTGTTAGAGAGGCTATTTTTCCTCTGGCATTTTTTTCCCCCTAAAGATCAGTTGATTATAACGTGTAGGTCGATTTCTGGATTTTCTGTTCTGTTCTATTGACCTTTCTGTCCATTTTCACGCCCACCCTTATCACATAGTCATGATTACTATAGCTCTATAGTTGCCTTGAAATCAAGTCTACTGTTTCCTTCTATTTTTCAAACTTATTTCAGCTATTGTAGTTCCTTTATTTTTCCATATACATTTTAGAATGATCTGCATCTATATCTACAAACACCTTCCTGAAATTTTGACAAGAATTCTGTTAAGCCTATAGGTGAGTTTGAGAAGAATTGACATCTTTACTATGTTTTTTTCCAATCTGTGAATATAGGATGTCTCTGTATTTATTTAGTGCTTTGATTTTGTTCATCAGCCGTGTAATTTTCATCACACGAATTTTGCCCATGCTTTGTTAGCTTTACATCTAAATATTTCCTTAATTTTTTATTTAATATAAGTGGAATTGTATTTTTTATTTTGGTATCCACATGTTCATTGGTATTATATAGCTACACAATTGGTTTTATATGCTTATTTTTTATCCTGTGATCAGACTGATCACTTATTGGTTCTAGGAAATTTTTAAATTAATTCCTGGGGTTCTTCTATATAGAAAATTATATCATTTTCAAATAGAAAGTTTTATTGCTTTCCAAATAAACCATGTGCCCTTTATTTTATATTTCTGTGACACTGAGTAACTTCTACCATTTTGTTGAAAAGAGTAGTGAGAACAAAGATCCTTGTCTTCCTGATTTTAAGGACAAATCATTCAGCCTTTCACCTTTAAGTATAATGATAATAGTTTTGTTTTTTTTCCCCCACCTAAGATGTTCTTTATCAACTAAGGAAGTTCCCCTCTATCCTAACTTTATAAGTGTATTGTCATAAAAAGATGTTGAAATTTGTTGAATATTTTTCCTGCATCAACAGATAGGATCATGTGATTTTTTTTTCTTCTTTGACTTGTTAGTGTGGTAGATTACATTGATTGATTTGAAAGTATTGAGTCAACCTTGTATCACTGGAAGAAACCCCAATTTAGTCATGCTGTATAATTATTTTTTATATATTGCTTAATTCTCTTTGCTAATATTTTGTTAAGAATTTGTGTGCTTGTGTGCATGAGGAATACTGATCGGCAGTTTTCTGCTTTGTACTGTCTCTGGTTTTGTTAATACTAGCTTTATACAATAAATTGAGAATTATTTCTTCCTCTTTTATGTTTGAAAGAAATTGTGTACAATTGTTGTTTATTCATCTTTAAACATTCAGAAGAGTTTTACAATAAAACTGTCTGGGCTTGGAGATTTCTTTTTTTGGTAGTTTTTAAATTAAAAATTCAATTTTCTTGAAGTAAACCCATGCACTTATGGTCAACTAATCTACAACAAAGAAGCAAAAATATACAATGGAGAAAAGACAGTCTTTTCAATAAATAGTGCTGGAAAAACTGGACAGCTCCATATTTAAAAAATGAAATTGAACATTCTCTAACATCCTATACAAAAATAAACTCAAAATGGAATAAAGATGTAAATATAAGACCAGATACTGTAAAACTCCTAGAGGAAAGCACTGACAGAAAACTACTTTCATAGTAATAAAAAATAAAGTCACGTGAAAATATAAATTTTCTTTTCACATTTGGACTGCTTTGTAAGTGGGTGAAATCACCATTCTGTATTTTAGGATAGAATTTGTGAGGATAGGCTTCTTAGGTGGTGCTTGTGCTGAAGAATCTACCTGCCAATGCAGGAGATGCAAGAGATGCTGAGTTCCATCCCTGGGTTGGGAAGATTCCCTGGAAAAAGAAATGGCAACTCACTCCAGTATTCTTGCCTGGAAAACTCCATGGACAGAAGAGTCTGGTGGGCTACAGTCCATGGGGTTGCAAAGACTGACATGACTAAGCATGCAGCTTCTAGCCTTGAGTGGATGAAGGGGAAAAGAAGGATAATTCAGATACGGCAGCAATCAAACAGCTGGACCTCTTTGCACGGCCAGCTTCCTTTCACATCTAGGTCTCCACCAAACAGTTCCCTCCTCACAGGCCTTCCTTGAATCTATAAAAGGGCCTCATCATGCTGTCCTTTATCACTACACCTGGGTTGACAGTTGCCCTCATTGCATTTATCACAGTATGAAATTCTATCTTTATTGATTTGCTTTCTTATTTCTTACCTATCTCCTTGTTGCGAATCCAGGAGGCAAGAATGATGCTATCTTTCTTTCCCACTGTCTTCCCAACAGCGCTCCCAAGCACCTAGTTAGTGCTCAATAAAGATTTTTGAATGAACAAATAAAAGAATTAATAAAACGTCCCTGGAGTCCTTAATCTGTGATGAATTCATATACTCCCACTTCCCTGACTCAGTGCAGAAAAAGTTACAGCTTTCATCAGATTCTAAGACATAATCCATGGAGTCAAACTATTTAGATCCCCTGATTTGGAAAACAGGATGTAAGAGAGGATCCAAAAAAGGTCAGAAAGGAAAATTCTGAGGACATGAAGATGTTCTATATGTTGGTTGCAATGGAGTTATTAAGGGTATACATAGACATTTGTAAAACTCATAAAACTGCATTTTTTAAGGGTCTTTCCTGGCGGTCCAGTGGTTGAGAATTCGCCTTCCAGTGCAGGGGATGCAGGTTTGATCCCTGATCAAAGAAGTAAGGTCCCATATGCTGCAGCTAGAAAGCCCGCCTGCTGCAACTGTGAAGTCTGCACGCTCTGGAGTCCTTGCTCGTTTACAAGAGAATCTCCTGGCACACCACAAGTATAGAAAGTCCACGTGCTGCAACAAAGACCCAGAACAGCCAAAATTAAAAAAAAAAAAAACTGCACTTACAAATCTGTGCATTTCATTAAACTAACATTAATGATATTAATGAGAAAGTCCATTGACCTTGCTACATTGCATTCTTTTTTTAAGTTAAAACAAAGAAAAGGACTCTGAAAAAATTACACATTAATTTTAAACCTTGAAATCTGCTCTGGCCTTCAGCGTGAAGCATTTAGAGCCAGTTGAAACTCTGAATTCCTTTTGAGTACCTTTTTTTTTTTTGTCCTATTCATTCTCTTCCCATAAATCCTCTTACTTTTTTTTTTTTCTGTGCACACATAAGGGAAGCCAGTTCATAACTCTTAAAATCTTCACAAATATGTAGAAAGTGAAACAATTTCTGCTGTAAAGTTATAATTGATGACAGGAATCAAAAACCAAAAGTTGTGGGAGGAAATGTAGTTTTTGACATCAGTTAGGAGTCAGGGCACCACTCTTCTACTCTTCCTTTCTGTAAAGGAAGGAAGAAACACATAGATATGGCAGTTCCTACATGCATGAGACTCTTCTTGGGTGATTGTACATCATAGACAATCAGCAAAACCTGCCCAGGTGAGATAAGTTGTAAACACATCCGGGGATTGTAGAGTGCAAATCCAAGGTGCCTTATGTGCCGGGGCTTTGGAAAGTAAAAGGCTTACCCAGTGTGAGAGAGAGGTTTTACAATAGGAATGATAATGACGTCTTCAATTTCTGAGTTAGTTAGGTCTGGAGATTTTGATGACATTTGTTCATTCATTGTGCAAATATTTGGAAAGACTGCCTTTGTGTAAGAGGCCATCTCAGGTCTAGGGGTTCATGAATGAATATGGGTCGGTGACTGTCATGGAGGAATTTCTAGCCTAGTAAGAGACAAGGACCTGGACAAAGAATAGTAGGGCATGGTCGGAGTTGTGATGGTGTCATGTGTGTGCCTGGGAAAACTTCACTCTGCTGCTTCATGTAGGTTTCCAGAGTGATTTGACTGACATTTTATGTAATCTCTGTTCTAGACTTTTTGTATACATATTCTCTTGGTCAGTCCTGTAAGTTACCATCTTGGGAAGTAGTCATGTTCTCCTGAAGGAGAAACATAAGATTTGGAACAGCAAGAAAAACATTTTGTCTCAGTATCGTAGGTGGTCAGTGGCAGAGCCAGGATTTGAATCCAGGATTTAGATAGCAAATGTGTAGTCCTTCTTCTTGCCTTCCTCTCTCCCTTTCATCTTTCTTTCTTTGCTTCCTTATTATCACTTTTTTTCTTTCAGTGTCCTTCCCACCATTTCATGTTAGATATTAAAATATTAAAAGAGGGATAGAAAATATGCAGCTGGAAAAGCTGGCCAAGAGCATCTCAGTCCCCACCCCACCTCCACTCCCCAACGTCCATTATGGACCAAAGACCCAGAGGTATCATAATTGATTCAGGGAACAACCCAGAGATGGCAGAAAGTTTTCAAATCCATGTTCATTTTCTTGTAAGTCTCCATACTCTACTAGAATGTCCTTCCATTCCAACTCAACACCTTCCAATCACCATGTTGAAGTTTCAGCCCTGGTAACATTCTTACAGTCAACAAATATTTTTGATTTCTTATTTTTATCATATCTGTGATCTGTGATGTGATACCTCACAAATTTGGAAAGAGGGGAAATAAAATGGCCCTCAGGGCTCAAATATGAAAGTAACAGCTAAAAAAAGCCGAGCAGAGATGTTCCAAGTTTCTTTGAGGAAATAGAAGGAGATTTAAGCCATAAGCCCCGAGAGTAACTTGAAAACTATTAAAAGCTGTTAAAACTATTCTGTATTTCTTTGCATTGAAAACTGAGGAAGGCTGTCTTATTGCTTCTGACTATTCTCTGGAACTCTGCGTTCAAATGGATATATCTTTCCTTTTCTCCTTTGCCTTTAGCTTCTCTTCTTTTCTCAGCTATTTTAAGACCTTCTCCAACAACCATTTTGCCTTTTTGCATTCTTTTTCTTGGGGATGGTCTTGATCACTGCCTCCTGTACAATGTCATGAACCTCTCTGTTCATAGTTCTTCAGGCACTCTGTCTAATCCCTTGAATCTATTTGTCACTTCCACTGTATAATCATAAGGGATTTGATTTAGGTCATACCTGAATGGTGTTGGGGTTGCAAAGAGTTGGACATGACTGAGCGACTGAATTGAACTGAACTGAATGGTGTGGTAGTTTCCCCTACTTTCTTCCATTTAAGTCTGAAATTGGCAATAAGGAGTTCATGATCTGAGCTGTAGTCAGCTCCCAGTCTTGTTTTTGCTGACTGTATAGAGCTTCTCCATCTTTGGCTGCAAATAATATAAACAATCCAATTTTGGAATTGACCATCTGGTGATGTCCACGTGTAGAATCTTCTCTTGTGTCGTTGGAAGAGGGTGTTTGCTATGACCAGTGCATTCTCTTGGCAAAACTCTGTTAGCCTTTGCCCTGCTTAATTTTGGACTCCAAGGCCAAATTAGCCTGTTATACCAGGTATTTCTTGACTTTCTACTTTTGTGTTCCAGTCCCCTATAATGAAAAGGACATATTTTTTGAGGTGTTAGTTCTAGAAGGTCTTGTAGGTCTTCATAGAACCGGTCAACTTCAGCTTCTCCAGCATTACTGGTTGGGGCATAGACTTGGATTACTGTGATATTGAACTGTTTGCCTTGGAAATGAACAGAGATCATTCTGTCGTTTTTGAGACTGTATCCAAGTACTGCATTTCAGGCTCTTTTGCTGATTATGAGGGCTATTCCATTTGTTCTAAGGGATTCTTGCCCACAGCAGTAGATATAATGGTCATCTGAGTTAAATTCACCCATTTCAGTCCATTTTAGTTCACTGATTCCTAAAATGTCAATGTTCACTCTTGCCATCTCCTGTCTGACCACTTCCAATTTGCCTTGATTCATAGACCTAACATTCCGGGTCCCTATGCAGTATTTCTCTTTACAGAAATGGACTTTACTTCCATTACCAGTCACATCCACAACTGGGTGTTGTTTTTGCTTTGACTCCATCTCTTCATTCTTTCTGAGTTATTTCTGCACTGACCTCCAGTAGCATATTGGGCACCTACCAACCTGGGGAGGTCATCTTTCAGTGTGCTATATTTTTGCCTTTTCATACTGTTCATGGGGTTCTCAAGGCAAAAATACTGAAGTGGTTTGCCATTCCCTTCTCCAGTGGACCACGTTTTGTCAGAACTCTCCACCATGACCTCCATGCCACACAGCATGGCTCATAGTTTCGTTGAGTTAGACAAGGCTGGTCCATGTGATCAGTTTGGTTAATTTTCTGTGATTGTGGTTTTCATTCTGCCTGCCCTCTGATGGATAAGGATAAGAGGCTTATGGAAGCATCCTGATGACAGAGACTGACTTGAGGGGAAAACTGGGTCTTGTTCTGATGGGTGGGGCCATGCTCAGTAAATCTTCTATCCGATTTTCTATTGATGGGAGGGGCTGTGTTCCCTCCCTGTTGTTTGGTCTGAGGCCAAACTGTTGTGGAGGTGATGAAGATAACGGTAACCTCCTTCAAAACGTCCCGTGCAAGCAAGCACTGCTGCACTCAGTGCCCCCACCCTGCCACGGGCCACCTCCAACCCACGCATCCGCCAGAGACTCCTGGACATGCACGGGCAAGTCTGGGTCAGCCTCTTGTGGGGCCACTGCTCCTTTCTCCTGGGTCCTGGTGTGCACAAGATTTTGTCTGTGCCCTCCAAGAGTCTGTTTCACCAGTCCTGTGTAAGTTCTGGCTGCTCTATGGTGAGGTTCATGGTGACCCCCCTGAGGCCTGCTGCACCCAGAGCCCCTGCCCCTGCAGCAGTCCACTGCTGACCCGTATCTCCACAGGAGACAGTGAAACACAGTTCTGGCTCAGTCTCTGGGTCCTGGTGCACACAAAGTTTGTTTGAGCCCTCTGAGCATCTCTGGTGGGTATGGGGCTTGATTCTAAATGTGATTTTGCCCCTCCCACCATCTTTCTGGGGCTTCTCCTTTGCCCTTGGACGTGGGATATCTTTTTTGGGTGGGATCCAACATTGTCCTGTCAATGGCTGTTCAGCAGCCAGTTGTAATTTTGGAGTTCTCACAGAAGATGAATGCATGTCCAGAAATAAGAAAGTCTTCCTCAATGATTAATGCAAAGAAATACAGGAAAACAATAGAATGGGAAAGACTAGAGATCTCTTCAAGAAAATGAGAGATACCAAGGGAACATTTGATGCAAATATGGGCTCAAGAAAGGACAGAAATGGTATGGACCTAACAGAAGCAAAAGATTTCAAGAAGAGGAGGCAAGAATACACAGAACTATACAAAAAGATCTTCATGACCCAGATAACCATGATGATGTGATCAATCACTTGGAGCCAGACATCCTGGAATGCAAAGTCAAGTGGGTCTTAGGGAGCATCACTACAAACAAAGCTAGTGAAGGTTATGGAATCTCAGTTGAGCTATTTCATATCCTAAAAGATGATGCTGTGAAAGTGCTGCACTCAATATGCCAGGAAATTTGGAAAACTCAGCAGTGGCAACAGGAGTGGAAAAGGTCAATTTTCATTCCAATCCCAAAGAAAGGCAATGCCAAAGAATGTTCAAACTGCCATATAATTGCACTCATCTCGCACACTAGTAAAAGTAATGCTCAAAGTTCTCCAAGCCAGGCTTCAACAGTATCTGAACTTCCAGATGTTCAAGCTGGATTTAGAAAAGGCAGAGGAATCAGAGGTCAAACTGCCAACATCCATTGAATCATCAAAAAAACAAGTAAGTTCCAGAAAAGCATGTACTTCTGCTTTATTGACTATGCCAAAGCCTTTGACTGTGTGGATCACAACACATGTGGAAAATTCTTCAAGAGATGGGAATACAAGACCACGTGACCTGGCTCATGAGAAATCTGCATGCAGGCCAAGAAGCAACATTTAGGATTGAACATGGAACACCGGTTCCAAATCGGGAAAGGAGTATGTCAAGGCTGTATATTGTTACCTTGCTTATTTAACTTATATGCAGAGTACATCATGTGAAATGATGGGCTGGATGAAGCACAAGCTGGAATAAAGATTGCTGGGAAAAATATCAATAATGTCCAATATGCAGATGACACCACCTTTATGGCAGAAAACAAAGAAGAACTAAAGAACCTCTTAATGAAAGAGAAAGAGGAGAGTGAAAAAGTTGACTTAAAACTCAACATTCAAGAAACTAAGATCATGACATCTGGTCCCATCACTTCATGGCAGATAGATGGGGAAACAATGGAAACAGTGAGAGACTTTAGTTTTTTGGGCTCTAAAATCACTGCAGACGGTGACTGAAGCCGTGAAATTAAAAAATGCATGCTCCTTGGAAGAAAAGACCAACCTAGACAGCATATTAAAAAGCAGAGACATTACTTTGCCAACAAATGTCCATCTAGTCAAAGCTATGGTTTTTCCTATAGTCGTGTATGGATGTGAGAGTTGAACTATAAAAAAGGCTGAGAGGTGAAGAATTGATGCTTTTGAACTGTGGCATTGGAGAAAACTCTTGAGAGTCCTTTGGACCTCAAAGAGATCTAATCAGTCAATCCTAAAGGAAATAAGTCCTGAGTGTTCATTGGAAGGACTGATGTTAAAGCTGAAACTCCAATAATTTGGCCACCTGATGTGAAGAGCTGACTCATTGGAAAAGACTCTGATTCTGGGAAAGATTGAAGGTGGGAGGAGAAGGGGATGACAGAGGATGAGAGGGTTGGATGGCATCACTGACTCAATGGACATGAGTTTGAGTAAGCTCCTGAAGTTGCTGACGGACAGGGAGGCCTGGCGTGCTGCAGTCCATGGGGTTGCAAAAAGTTGGACAAGACTGAATGATTGAACTGAGCTGAAAACTAATCTGTGCAAGTCATGGGGCTGAATGTTCTCAGTGATAAAGACATGAGTAAAGCAAGCTTCCTAAACCTTAAGAAAGAGCTAGTGGCTGATACAGACTTGAAAATAATTTGTTTCCACACAAGACAGGATGATGTTAATGCCAAATAGCTCTTTTTCCTGGGAACACCAAGTAGCAGATGATTCCTTTTGTCTAAGGGCTCAGAATCCTTCATGGAAGAGGTGGCATTTGAGCTGTGATGATTGGTGGGTAAAAGTCTAAGAGGTAAGGCTTGGCATAGAGTAAATTTCCAGTAAGTGTTGGCTGACAACTACATTTTGACTGTTTCTCCCCTAAACTCCTGCTACCTTTATGTCAGTATTGCAAAATATGATACTGCTCCACCAAACACACATTTTTGGCTTGCTTTTATTCTTGCTTGCTACCTCCTTAATTCTCCATATTGAATCCTTGCAGCTGGTGTACTGCCTGGCACTTATCAAGCATTCCAATGAACTTGATTCTGTAGTTAGGTTGTTTAGAGGTTCATTAGCAGCATCTATAATACTCCTCCAGGGTACCCTTCAAGACTTAATGTAGAGTTGCTTCATACAGTTGGCATATAATAAATGTTGTTGATTGAAGAAAAGAAATTCACCTTTCTTGAGAGTCTGAGCCTCTGTCTCTCTGAGCTAAGGCAATTACACAGATAATTAAGGCTAAAAGAAACTTGTTGTTTTCATTTTCACTGAACTACCAGGAGTCTAGGTCTGTAGTGATCAAATTCTCTAGCTGATGGTTTAACTCTCTGCCTCCCCAAGTTTTACAGACAAAGCCAGAACATGGAACCATCCTGGAGAGCCCCAAAGAGCTTGAGTTAAAATAATGGACAAGCATCACCTTTAAGAGAGAGAAAAAGAGAAGAGAGAAATGTCATTTTTATCTTCAGAAAAATGATCACCCCACTTAACTGCATTTTGGTAAATGACGGGTAGATGCCTATTAAGATAATGACTGAAAAGCTGAATGAAATTGCAGACAGAGGTCAAGAGCAGATTGTGGGAGACAGGTATTTGGTACTTGGTGAGATAAAGGATGGCACCCACCCCCACTTTCCCCATTTATCTCTTAGGATCAGGTCTTTTCTTGTTGTTCTTGTTAGAGAACCCCTATCTACCAGACACTCAGAAGAAAATTGAAACCTGGAGGGAGGAGTGATGCTGTTAGCTTTTGCCAGGCATGTCAGAGGAAAGGCCATCTGGAGAGGCTCACAGAAGCATGAGGAACAGAGAATGAGGGATGAGTTGTGATCAAGCTTTCAGGGAACCAGGGGTGTCCCTGGAGCTGCAAGGGGGTGAAGATGGGCCACTGCCGTGGAGACCTCCTGTCCTCTCCAGGGGCTCCTCAATGAACTCATACACTGAGTGAAGGAACCAAGGGGAGAAGTGATGTATTTAAGCAGGGCACAGAACTAAATCCTGCAAAGACCTTTCTGCCTGTAGAAAGGATAAGGGGTGCAATGGCAAGAAGCCTTGACAACGGTGCTGGGACTTGGGGGAGGCTGCTGAGGTGCCCAGGACATAAAAATGTAAGGAGGTGCTCCCTTTCAGGGTTTTGCAAGTGCCAATATTGAAAGACCTATAGCAGCTACAAGCAAGGACACAAAAGGTGACGGGGAAATCTGGGCGGAAGAGGATGGGGGATGCTATTCAGCCTGGGGTGGGTTTGGAGCGAGTCTCC
This sequence comes from Bison bison bison, assembly GCF_000754665.1. Classification (NCBI taxonomy): domain Eukaryota; kingdom Metazoa; phylum Chordata; class Mammalia; order Artiodactyla; family Bovidae; genus Bison; species Bison bison. The sequence continues at coordinate 10,868,156 of NW_011494951.1, read as the reverse complement.
TTGCGGTTGACATCTGGCCCCTTCATGCACTCTCCTGGAGCCCTGCTGAAGGTCTCTAGAACTCTCTGAACCCCAGTCCCTCTAGTAAACAAAGATGAGCATATACTCTGAAGTTAGAGTGGGTAGCCATTCCTTTCTCCAGATGATCTTCCTGACCCACAGATTGCAGGCAGATTCATTGCCGTCTGAGCCACCAGGGAAGCCCGATCAAGAGAAATGGGATCTTGTCATCTGGAGGGAGGGGGATTTATACCTCCTCACTGGAGGAGGGGGCTACTTTTTCTAGGAAGCTGAGTCTGGAAATTCTCGAATCTGAGAGACCCAAGCTGAGTCAGGACACCAGATCCTGGCCTGGCCCTTTTCTAGCTGAGTGACCTTGGGTAAGTCTCTGGGCTTAATTCCTTCTGCAAAATATTATGAATGGTTTACATTTCTAAGGTTCTTTTCAACTCTGAAGGGAAAAAAAATACATCTGTGATTCCATGAACAGAGAAAAAAAGGGAGACTAGACTAAAATGCTAGTCTTTAACCAAAGGTTCTTTCACGAGAAAAATCTTCCCTAGTCTGAGCTCATTACAATTCTGATGAAGTGTTTTCCTTCTTGACCATAGGTATATCCTTATCTTCTTCAATCTTCATTGGTCTTTATTGTTAAGAAACTGGGTTGAGTCTAAGGGTCATGATGGTGTGATTTTATTTATTAGTTAATGACTTTTAAAAATTGAAATGTAGTTGACTTGCAGTGTTTCAGGTATATAGCAAAGTAACTCAGATATACATATACGTATGTATATCTATTCTCTTTCAGATTCTTTTCCATTATAGGTTATTACAAACTATTGAATATAGTGGTTTAGTGGTTTAGTCACTAAGTCATATCCAAGTCTTGCAACCCCATGGACTATAACCCACCATGCTTCTCTGTCCATGAGATTCCCCAAGCAAGAATACTAGGATGCGTTGCCATTTCCTTTTCCAGGGGATCTTCCCGACCCAAGAATCGAACCCAGGTCTCCTGCATTGCAGGCAGATTCTTTCCCAACTAAGCTACAAGGGAAGCCATAAGGGAAGTTATTATATTGAATTTAGTAACCTATGCTAAACAGTAAATCCTTGTTGTTTATTTTTACATATAGTCGTGTGTATCTGTAAATCCCATTTTCCTAATTTATCGCCCTCTTTCCCCTTTGATAACCGTAAAGTTGCTTCCTATGTCCATGAATCCGTTTCTGGTTTGTAAATAAATTCATTTGTATCATTTTTTTGTAGATTCCACATACAAATGATATCACGTTTACCTTCCTCTGTCTGGCTTACTTCACTTAGTATGGTAATTTCCAGGTCCATCCTGTTGCTGCAGCAGCATTCTTTCATCCTTTTTATGGCTGAGTAATAGTCCATGGTCGTGAGTCTGAGTGAACTCCGGGAGTTGGTGATGGACAGGGAGGCCTGGCGTGCTGCGATTCATGGGGTCACGAAGAGTCGGACACGACTGAGCGACTGAACTGAACTGAACTGAACAGCCCATAATATATATAGGTGGCATGGTTTTAAGAGTCCTGGCTGAACCCTTCTGTTAAACACCTCCACTGAAGATACTGTCCTTCACCTTCACTGTCTACTGTTCCATGGGAAGGCAGGCTTCCTTGGCCCTGGAGAAGGGCTTGGCAACTACAGTCTATGCGGTGGCAGGGTCAGACATGACTGAAGCGACTTAGCACGCACGCATGCATGCACAGGCTCCCTCGGAAGCCCCTCTTAGATGTAGACTCCAGTTGACATCTTTCCGGGGTGGCGGGCGGAGAGGGTGGCTCAGCTCTTGTTTTGCCATCTCCTCCCTGGGCACTGCCCCCCACACTGTCCTGCTGGTCACTGTGCCTGGCAGATGGCACCCTGGCTTCAATGAGAAGCTCTGGCTGGCCTTCCAGATGCAGCCACAGCCCCAGCTCGTCTGCGTTTCCAGAAAAGGAAGGAGTGATTCAGATCAGATTCCCAAGACGAACCCGTTTGATCTTTCTCCTGAGAGTTAGAGCTGAAGCCAAGGTTCATGTAACAAAGCAGATAACATTCACATGCAAATAGCCGTTGTAAAAGTTCTTGCGGAGCAGGTGGACACACGCGGGATTAGAACAGCTGGCGTTGGAATTCATCTTAAGGGAGACTTGATTTATTGGGGAAAATGCCTTTGATTAACTTCTTGGGGATGAATTCCTGAGAGCCTGGATTAGCAGGAGAGAGAAACAGGGAGGGAGAGAGAGCAGTCTTCCTTCCTAAACGGAAGGGGAAAATGGGACGTGGTAAATAGGCAAAGTGAACACGGTGGGAGTTTAGGGCCAAGTGAAGGGAGCTGGGGAACATTTTTCACACTTAACAGCAGTGATGGTCACAGCTCATTCTCCTGAGGAGCTTGTGAACAGCGGGCTCCCTCGTTTCATGGGCAAGTCAGAGGTCTTTGCTGCTTCCCTTGGCTTGTATGTGAAGACCACGCTCTGTCGTCACCTCCCAGTAGAGACAGCTACTCTCCTCTCACTGGTGCGATGCCCAGTTGCTGTTTGCTAGCCTTTTAGTATGTTTGTTGTTCACTCAGAAAAGCTGCCTTTAGGCTCTGCTCTCTGATATCTGTTGCATCTTTCGTTTGGCACTTTTTGGCCACCTTGCAATGGAGGGACAGTGGCAGGGAGGGACAGCAAGGACAATGAGCTGCCGGTAGGTCCTGCAGGCTGTACTTATGAACCCACTGGCCTGAGTTCAAATCCCAGCCCTCCTGTATCCTGCTGTGTGACCTTGAGCAAGCCATTTGACCTCTCAGGGACTCCGTTTTCCTTTGTAGTTTGAGTGTCTGCCTCCCAGGACTGATGCAAGACTTAGAGTGGCCCCTGGCTCAGGGTCTGTGCAGGAGGTGAGTTACCTGTTGTTTCATTTCTTCCCTGCCCAGCACCACGCAGGAAAGCCAGAGGTCATACAATCATGCCCAGTTCTCAGATGTGGTGACTCAGGTTTCCAAGGAAGGGGCTGATCCTCCCTTTTTGGGAAGATGCAGGCATGTGGGCTCCCTGAACTCGTTCCTTGGACATGCACCCTGACTCTCTAGGGCCAGCACCATTTTTCTGCAGGGTTCTGGAACTGTACAGGTGAAGCAAAGATTGACATTTTCCCAAGAGCTTTCTCAGGTAGCTCACCCTGTACTTCTGACCCAAATGAGGACTCAAGTGTATGTATCTTTGGTGTTGTTTAGTAACTCAGTCATGTTCTACTCTCCGCAGCCCCACGGACTGCAACGCACCAGGCTTCCCTGTCCTTCATATCTCCTGGAGTTTGCTCAAACTCATGTCCATTGATTCAGTGATGTCATCCAACCATCTCATCCTCTGTCGTTCCCTTCTCCTCCTGCCTCAATCTTTCCTGGCATCAGGGTCTTTTCCAGTGAGTCAGTTCTTCGCATCAGGTGGCCACACTATTGGAGCTTCAGCTTCAGCATCAGTCCTTCCAGGGAATATTCAAGGTTGATTTCCTTTAGGATGGACTGGTTTGATCTCCTTGCTGTCCAAGGGATTCTTAAGGGTCTTCTCCAACACCACAGTTTGAAAGCATCAATTCTTCAGTGCTCAGTCTTCTTTATGGTCCAACTAACTCAGTTACAATAACATGAACATTACTCATTGATCTACTCAACAAACAAGGTTTGAACATTTTATGAGATTGCTAGGGCTGCTATAGCGAAATACTACAGACCAATGGAAGTTTGTTTCCTCACAAGTCTGGAGGCTATAAGTCCATGATCAAGGTGTGGGAAGGGTTGCTTCCTCCTGAGGCCCCTTTCCTTGGCATGTAGGGGGTCATCTTCTCCCTGTGTCCTAATCTCCTCTTCATATAAGGACACCAGTCAGATTGTTTTAGGGTCTCTCTTGATGAGCTTATTTGTCCTTAATAACCTTGATAAAGGTCCTATCTCCAAGTACTTTCTGCCACCTTGAGGGGTTAAGACTTCATCAGGGCTTCCCGGGTGGTGATAGTGGTAAAGAACCTGCCTGCCAGTGCAGGAGACACAAGACACATGGGTTCGATCCCTGGGTCAGGAAGATACCCTGGAGAAGGGAATAGCTACCCACTCCAGTATTCTTGCCTGGGGAATTCCATGGACAGAGGAGTCTGGCGGGCTACAGTCTCTGGGGTCACAAAAGAGCCAGACACGACTTAGCAATTGAGCACACAGCACACAAGATTTCAACATGTGATTTGGGGATGGGGCAGGGAGAGACACAATTCAGACCATGACAAGCATCTGCATGTGCCAGACATTGTTCTAAGATGCTAAAGATATGGCAGTGAATGTAAGAAAGTAGGGGGAGTGATAACTGACGAGAACAAAGGAGAGAGAAAAAACAGGGGGCATTTTCTTGGGACTGTCCTTGCCTGAGGGGAGAGGTTTCTGGCAAGTCTTGCTCCTCCGATGAGTCACATCATGTGCTCCATCCTAAAGCCTCTTTCCTACTGACCCTCCCCCATCCTTTGAAGAGCATCATCTGTTGCCCTCCCCTCTCGGCTTCCTGATAAACAATCACTGCATCTTCTTCATTGTGTTTTTTACATGTCTGACTCCCCTGCCCGCTGTGAGAATACAAATGCTGTCTGATCCACTGCTGGTCTGGAGCCTAACGTGGAGCCTGGCATGTAGAAGATGCTCAATAAATGTTTGATGAACAAATGAATAAAGCCAGAGCGGGCTCGGCTCGGCAGGCTTTGCCGTCAGGGGCCTGCGGGATCAGGCGATGGGTGAGATGGAATCCTAATGAGCAGCAGAAAATTCAAAACCTGAGACATCTAAAGGCGGCTCTGCTGACTTCCCTGCCATCAGCTGCAGGGTTTCTGAAAAGCAAAGATGGATAAAAAATTTTGTGGGCTGGTTAAAATAAAATCTGGAGTGTGAACGTTTTATTTTAGGTTTTAATTGTGAGGCTTTCTGCGAGAATCGTGGAAAGATTAGCTCTGCTCACCCACAAATGGAAGCCTGAGACTATGATTTGTCATTTCTTTAATCTTAAAAGTGCAAGGCAGGAGGTATGGGGGAAGGGGTATTAGGGGAAATAATAAAACTGCAAATTGTTGAGTTCTCACTTACGTCCCTGGCACTTTGCTTGTTATGTCACATATATGATCCTATTTAACCCTTGTATCGCCGGACAATGAATACTTTCATTTCAAAGATGGGAAAGCTGCTCAGAGGGTGTGAATAACCAACTCAAGGACACACAGCCTTCAGGTCTCAGAGCCAGGATTTATCCCAGACACTCCTGATGCTCTTGATATCAATGGCCCTGCTCTTACCTTCTCTTCTTTTTTAAAGAAGATGGCTTTTATTTATTTTTTTAATCTTCGTTTATTTGTGGCTGTGTCACAAGGAATCTTTCTTTTCGGCACATGGGTTCTTTGTTGCTGTGTGTGGGCTCCATGGTTGTGGCATGTGGGCTTGGTTGCCCCGAGGCACGTGGGGTCTAGGTTCCCTGACCGGGGATGGAACCCATGTCCCCTGCATTGGAAGATGGAGTCTTAACCACTGGACCACCAGGGAAATCCCTTACCTTCTCTTCTTAGAAATTCTTTCTCCTAAGATGCCCCTGTCCCTTCAATTCTTTCCTCTTCACAATTCCTTCCTTGTATTTAAACCAAGCCCTGGGGCTCACATATTCTGAGTCAAAAGAAAACTAACCAATCCGGAGACCCATTGGTGGAGCTAAGAGGTAATATTCAGTTGCTTGCTTGTTTTCTAGTTTTTGCAAAGTCTGGCATCAAAGAAAAAAACAAGGCAATTAGCTCTCAAGAAGTCATATCACCAAATTTTGCTCTGGGAAAAGTCAGCATGTGAATCCTTTTCTGAAGGCACAGACCCCTGTCTCAGTCAACTTGAGTTTCTCCAACAGAAATCCATAAACTGGTTGGCTTACAAAATAAACCTTCTTTCTCCTAATTCTTGAGTCCAGGAAATCCAAGATTAAGGGACTGATTGATCTGGTTCCTAGTAAGAGCTCTCTTGCTAAGGGCTGCTTTTTTGCCCTCACATGATGAAAAAAGAGGATTCTGTCTCTCCTCCCTCCTTTTCCTATAGGGGCACTAATCCCATTATGGGAGCCCCACCCTTATAACCTCAGCTAAACTAGGCCCTGCCTTCAAATGACATTACTATGGGGGTTAGAATTTCAATATAAGAATTTTGAGGAGACATTAACATTCAGCTCATAATAATCCCCTTGGCTGATTTTTAATAATTTAAACTGGATCTTTACTTACTGTTATCTTGACTTACAGAAGGCTCATTGAGGTAAGCAGGAGGCCAGTCCTGGCTTGATCTGTGACTGAATATTACTTTGATGGGTGGTCTGATAGGACAAAATGCCCAGGAATTTGCTCAATTTCATTAAAGATGTCAACTGCAAGATGAACGCCTACTTCTCCTTGAACAGCCTGTTCTATATTGGTACCACCTCAGAAACATCTTTCTTCTACTACATTATTTGTGTTGCAAGGTTAGAAAAATAAATATTTGATAAAAGAGACTCATTTACCCAAGTTAGGAGGCTTAAAGTGATTTTGCTTTTTGATCTGTGATCTGGCATCCTAGTGAATGTAATCACCTGGAATGTTTATGAAGGTTAGAGCACCCATCTATAAAAATACACTCAACTCTGTCATCCTCTATGTGTATCAACACCTTGAAAAATATCACCAATCAAAGCAAAGCATATTTAAAGCAAGAACATAGGAGGGCAGTTCCGATTTGAAAGGCAGGGCTGTGTTCTGAGCAAAGATAGAAAACAAGTGGTGTATTCATCTGACAATTATTTTCCACTGGTCTTAAAATTTCGCTTTGTTCACAGAAGTTCTCCCCCTAGGTCCCATCCTCCCAAGGCTGTGCATCATTTTTCTTCAACAAGTCCAATATCACGTGTGGCATGAGGAATATCCTTAGCAGAAAAGTCAAGAGAGAGAACGGAAGGTACCTGATGGAGCTACGTTCTCTTGTCAGGTTTAAAGAGCATTGAACCCTGGTGGCTCAGACAGTGAAGAATCCGCCTGCAATGCAGGAGGCCAGGTTCAGGAAGATCCCCTGGAGAAGGAAATGACTTCCCACTCCAGTATTCTTGCCTGGAGAATCCCATACACGGAGGAGCCTGGCGGGCTACAGTCCATGGAGTCTCAAAAGAGTCAGACATGACTTAGCAACTAAACAACAAGCAAATGATAACAGCAGAAGTTATGAGGACTTAGTATCCTAACCTGACTATTTCTGCAGGAAAACATACTAATAACCACCCTAAGTGGGGTGAAGACCCTCAGTATTGGTTAGATATGCAGCCATATGAGTTTTAAAGAAGTCTTCCAAATTTTCAGAGTACTTGGGATTTCAGAGTTCTGAAGAAAAGATTATGAAGCTGCAGTGTGTAATTAAAAGAAAAAAGACTCTATAATCTCATTTTCAGGCCCTCGGCTGTCTTGGAGAAAAATCCTGGGGAAAATTTCCAAGACTTTCTCTCCCCATCACAACATTGCTCAATTAAACACCTTAGGAATCTGTGAATTTTGGTTTAAATCTCAGGGAAATTTCTCTCCCACCCACAGTTCCACATCCTGTTTCCTTCCTTAATTTGAAATTGTAGGAATTTAGGACATGGGGAAAAGGAGCAGATTTCTTCTTTGTGTGTGTGTTTTTTTTTTAAATTTATTTAGGTTATTGTTCTTTATTTTTTTTATGAAAGTCATACAAATTCATGGAAAAATTAGGTACAACAACCAAAAATAAATAAATAAATAAAAGACTTTCGAGCTCCTGACTACCCAGAGAAAATGTCTACAACATGCTATATATCTTTCTGGAGCTTTATTTTTCTAAGTGTTGAAACAATGATATTTTAGAAAAATGAGCAAATGCTATTTATACACAGTTCTCTGATGGAAGACATTTAGAAAAAGTAAGGTTTTACAAATGCAGTATGTGTTTTTTCAGCAGACAGAAATTAAGAATGAAAACATCTGTAATCTCACCATGCATAATGTCAGCTGGCACTGGGCACTTTTCTTAATCCTACATTTTGCTTGGGATTTGTGTTAACGTCTTGGGCTTGAGAATATATACATAAAACCTCTGGGAACTTCACTGCAGACCCTGAGCGTGGAGCTGTTTCTCACGAAGCATGACTAGATCTTTGGCTTCTTCTTTAAAATCTGACTTAAAACTAGAGAGAGAATTTCACAAGCATGTGTGTTAGTTGTTCAGTCATGTCTGACTGTTTGCAGCCAGATGGACTGCAGCCCTCCAGGACCCTCTGTTCATGGCGTCGGTTGCCATCTCCTCCTCTAGGGGATCTTCCCAACCCAGGGATCGAACCTAGGTCTCTTGCATTGCAGTTGGATTCTTTACCATCTGAGCCACCAAGGAAGCCCTCTAAAAAGTAACTTAAAACTAGAGAGAGCATTTTACAGACTCTTAGAGCTGCCAGGAAATGTGGAAATGAGGTTGAATGGTCAACATTCTCATTTCACAGACAGACACTGGGGCTGGTGAGGTCCGCTTGCAGGCAGCAGCATTGGGTCCTGATGCCTGGTTTCAAGTCTCCGAGACTCCCTTGAGAAAATCTGAGACTCCGTTTCCTGGTCGGTTATGGAGTTAGTACCCGTATCCACCCCATGAAGCATCCTAGGACTGCAAAGAACTGATGCCCTTGAGGTCTAAGCCTTGTGTAGAGTTGCTCTTGAGGTCCCAGTAAGTTTAATTCTGCCTGTTGGTGACAGAACAGGACATCGGACTTAATTCTCTTTAGTCCCAGTGCAGGGCTCCTCCCCTGATATCATCCAGGGTGGACTTAGGCCAGTAGCCTGTGATGGATGGGCTTTCGGAATGGTGATATGGGTGGAGAGGAGTAAAGGCAGGAAAAAACCACATGATTCTTCTCTCCCCTCTCTCTTACTTTAAAATAATCAATAAATACTATTGATCATATTTACTATTGGCTTGTGGGGAGGAGACGGGAACGAGAGCAGCTATAGGGACAAACCTCCTTTTGTAAGTGAAGCTGGAACTGTAAGCAGAAGGCGGCGACAGATCTTGATGAAACTTTCAACAGAAAAATGGGGAGGGGCGGGGCCTGGAATGCTGGGAAATGGAATGAAGATGATCCCTGAAAGCAATCATTGCAGAGGGTGGGGGACTATCCATAAAGTAGGTTTTCCACCTAAACTAGTAAAAAAAATTTTCTGAAATTAAGAGAAAATGTAAAATATGTAGTCTCCATGCTGGGCAGTAATGTATAGATTCCTCAGTAGTGCATGAATACTGGAGTTTAATATCAACTTGCTACTTGGGCGATGTAGAAAACACAATAAAATTGGGCTTAAACCTGATTACTGAAGAAATAGACAGAACATTAATATGAATGCGTCTGGCTGGAGGAAATATTAACTGCCTTTGGATTGCTTGAATTGAGTGTGCACGCACGCGCGCACACACACACACACACACACACACACTATTCTCCTAAATTTCCTGGTGACCTGATGGATTAGGGAATTGGTGGTGGGCTCTTGATGCATAATTCGCTGACCATATGATCGCTTTTCTTTGCTGAAAATCCTTTGGTTATAAGATTCATCATCTCATTTCTATTATTTTTTTAAAGTGAGGCTGCCACAAAAAGGAAGCTGTGTTTGTAACATCCATGTCTTTGAATCATATTTACTATTGGATTTCAGGAAATCTTGAAAATTCTCTTAACTTGGAAGATTCAAAGCACCTAAACCTCTTGGAAGATGGTGATATATAACCTTAATTTACTTAAAAGAAAACTCTAATAGGGTCAAATAATTTGTGGCCTGATACTAATTTTCATGCAATGCTGAGATGGCCATTCATCCTTTTCCCCAGGGGGGTTCTAGGGGGAAGGTGCCAAGTCTCTCTAAATCACAAATGGAATTAGTTTGCTGGCTGGAATGGTATTTTTTTTTAAAGAAGAAAAAATTCCACCCCATTTCTCTTCATTGCCTTCGTGTTGTTCAGAGGAGGCTGTTTGGTGATCCCTGGGGAATAGAGAAAAGAATTTAGGGTTTAAACATAGCTTGGAATCAGTAAAAAGAGGAAAAAGAATCTAAGACTCAAGTTCTATTTATTAGAAAATTGGAGGGGGGATACTGAAAACATAGGAGTGAAGGGAGAGACTGAATTTATCTATTTAAAGAAATGGCATCTGCATTTAACAATTAAAACTATCATACAATCTTTGCGAGAATTAATCCATTAGGACATTTAGAAATTCCCTCCTATCAGGAGTAAGTGCTAGTGTAAAAGGGAATTTATGGGGAAAAAATAGAAAATTAAATAAAAATGCAGTATTAACAGTGTTTCAAACTTCAACAAATCAAATCTCAAAAAAAGATACAGGAAAATGTTCCTTTTCTTTTTGCAAGAAAGATCCGGCAGACAAACTCAGTTCCTCGTCTGCTGAAAAGGAAGAAAGCCCGTTCACCACATTTCAGGTCCTGTCAGAAGGGTGCTGGGACAGACAAATGCCGCGTGTGCTTCTGAGCTGTTGGTTTCAATGCCCCACGTGCCCTGACGGCTGGGTTTCTGCCTGCCTTTCAGAGCCGTGCACGCACATCTAATCCGCCCGTGAAAGTTGCCGGAGCCCTGCCCCCAGGAGGCTCTGAGCTCCTGGCAGAATCTTAGCTTCTCTGAATAAGATGGAAATTTATTAGGAGGAAATTATTCTGGTGTCTTCAGAAATACAACATTCCTGATAAGAATCTTGCTCCTGACAGCAGACTAACAAGATACATTTGTTAGTGGTTTCTGTTCCCGGGAATCCGCGGTGAACGCTCTGCCCTTTCATTGCACCATCGGAAGGAGAGGCGTGCAGTGACAGACATGATTCAAGGTTTTCATTTCACAAACATTTGAGTTGGGTATTACGGTCCATGCACTCTCCTGAATATGCTCCAAGAGAGATGAGGTTGGAGTCATGCGGCGTGTTCATCTCCAACACCATTTGCTGAGCGCCTACTAAGTGCTAGGAATTGTATTTTTCACAGGGACCCCAGTGTGGGGTAGTGCCCACAACAAGGAATCATTTCCCTATTAGTTCTGGATGGGTCACTTCATCTCTTGATCTCAGTTTCCATTTCTGTCAAATAAGAATGGGATAACTACTGTAGGAAGTGTGTGTGTGTGTGTGTGTGTGTATTAAATGAGATTTCTAAGCATTTTATGCAATGCTTGATACATAGTTGCTGTTCTTTAGTCTCTAAGTCATGTCCAACTCTTTGCAATCCCATAGACTGTAGCCCACCAAGCTCTTCTGTCCATGTAATTCTCCAGGCAAGAATACTGGAGTGGGTTGCCATTCCCTTCTGGAGGGGATCTTACCGACCCAGGAATCGAACCTGAGTTTCCTGTATTAGCAGGCGGATTCTTTACCATGGAGCCACCTGGGAAGCCCCTAATACATAGCAGGAACCTATTAAATATTTACTACTTTATATTGTAAAGTAATTAGCCTCCAATTAAAATAAATAAATTTATATTAAAAAAATAAATATGTACTACTTGAAGATTTATTGCTGGTACAACTCTTGCCTTCAGAGTGCTTGTAGTCTGGCAGACAGACAAACAGATCATTTCAGTTACTGGTAATTGGTCCACTGGACCTTTGCATAACCAAGCACATGTTTTCTACTCGATAGAAGCACTGTACTCACAGACAGCATCTTAGAAAGCTGAGTTCTTATTTATTTCAGAAAATATCATTAGAAGCTTGGTTTTCTGATTTCCTGTTTTGTTGTACATTGGAAATAGCAATTAAAAAGTGCTGGCTCTAGCTAACCACACCATAGAAGCAGGAGTGTGGTGACATATCGGGATTTCAAGAGAAAAGAAGAAGACAAAACAATTGGAATAATCTGGCCAGAGAATTAAGACACCGTAGAGGTTCTGGGGGGATTTGAAATAGTTGATAATTGATAGTTGATAGATGTAATAGTTGATATTACATCTCAATACATTATGGACATTTGAGCACACAGGTTCTACTTTACACAGTCACATGTATGAGCCTCAATTACAAACAAAATGAAGACTCCAATCTGTGCAGGGTGATGTATTGAAGAAGACTTAGAGTATATAATTCTTTTAAGAGACGCTTAGAGCAACATAGTAAAATGTTCAACTTCGGGGGTTTATAGTATCTGGACAACTTATTGATATGTTCTTTCCATTATCCACTTGGTCAGGTAAATATCTCACTGTATTTGAGAGAAGGAAATCCCTTCTTTAAGCATAAGGAATATTTGTAAGAAAGAGACGAGGATGTTGATTATTTTATGCCAAATTACAGTGACAGAGTTCCCTGAATACTTTTGGTCATTATGCAAACATGGTTACTGAGTTTTTTGTTTTTAATTTTTAGCATGTATCAGTTTCCTGTTGCCACTGTAACAACACAGGCTTAAGTGACTTAAACACCACAGACATGTTGGCTTACAGTTCTGGGAGTCAGAAGTCTGCTCGGCACAAGTCAAGTGTTGGCAGGGCTGGATCCTTGAGAAGGATCTGAGGGGAGAATCCGTTGCCTTGGCTTTTCCAGCTTCCAGGGGCCTCTGCAGTCCTGGACCCCAGGCTGCGTACTTGGTCCTTAAAGCCTGCTATACCCCATCCTCAGACCACTGTACCCCATCCCCAGATCGCAGTACCCCATCCTCAGACCACTGTACCCCATCCTCAGACCACTGTACCCCATCCTCAGATCGTAGTACCCCATCCTCAGACCACTGTACCCCATCCTCAGACCACTGTACCCCATCTTCAGATCACTGTACCCCATCCTCAGATCGCAGTACTCCATCCTCAGATCACTGTTCCCCATCTTCAGATCACTGTTCCCCATCCTCAGATCACAGTACCCCATCCTCAGACCACTGTACCCCATCCTCAGACCACTGTACCCCATCTTCAGATCCCTGTACCCCATCCTCAGATCATAGTACCCCATCCTCAGACCACTGTACCCCATCCTCAGATCACTGTACCCCATCTTCAGATCCCTGTACCCCATCCTCAGATCGCAGTACCCCATCCTCAGACCTCTGTACCCCATCCTCAGGCTGCTGTACCCCATCCTCAGATCGCTCTCTCTCTCTCCCACTGTGTCTGTTGGCACGTGGTTTTTTTCTGTCTTTAACCTCCCTCTGCCTCCCCAGGACATGTGATTACATTTAAGGCACATTTGGGGATATTCTAGGATCATCTCCCCATCTCAAGATCCTTAACTTAATTGTATCTGAAAAGCCCTTTTATAGGTTCTGGGAATTTAAGATTTGAGTATATCTGGGGACACTTACTCAGCCCACCTTAGGCAGGTAATCTTTGGAAGAGGCGGGACACTTCTCCACCTGATCTTACTTGCCCATCATCACCTTGATCTCATTCTGGCCCCTTACTCTTTCTATCCCAACTGAGGGCAAAAAATGACTTAGTCTGGTTGGTAAATATGAAAGGAGAAAGATGTGATCTTGGCTTAACTCCTCACATGCAATAATCCTAGCCTTAAAACCTGTGTCCCAGGGTTGGGGGATGGGAAAGGCTGGAGCCTCTGATACAAACTTCATAGTAATGGTGATGTTATTTTGGGGCCTGTTTTCATTACTGTTTTGTCATATTCCACAATTGGTATAGGACTCAGAGAGAGGGGCTTTTCTTCCAGGAGAATATCAGTAGTATCACATACTATTTATTGTAATTAAAATAATACACATTTTATGAAGTACATTTCATAATCTTTCCCCTTAAAGATAATTGTAGTGAATAGTTTGAAGTACATAAATGAAATGCTTATGTATATTAAACAAATATATAGTGTCTGTAATCTTTTTACACTCAATAATGTATTATGGTTCCCTCTTCATGTCAATATATAGATATCCACTTCATTCTTTTCAGTTCAGTTCAGTCATTCAGTCGTGTCCAACTCTTTGCGACCCCATGAATCACAGCACACCAGGCCTCCCTGAACATCACTAACTCCAGGAGTTCACTCAGAATCACGTCCATCGAGTCAGTGATGCCATCCAGCCATCTCATCCTCTGTCGTCACCTTCTCCTCTTGCCCCCAATCCCTCCCAGCATCAGAGTCTTTTCCAATGAGTCAACTCTTCGCATGAGGTGGCCAAAGTACTGGAGTTTCAGCTTTAGCATCATTTCTTCCAAAGAAATCCCAAGGCTGATCTCCTTCAGAATGGACTGGTTGGATCTCTTTGCAGTCCAAGGGACTCTCAAGAGTCTTCTCCAACACCACAGTTCAAAAGCATCAATTCTTCCGCGCTCAGCTTTCTTCACAGTCCAACTCTCACATCCATACATGACCACAGGAAAAACCATAGCCTTGACTAGACGGACTTTTGTTGGCAAAGTAATGTCTCTGCTTTTGAATATGCTATCTAGGTTGGTCATAACTTTTCTTCCAAGGAGTAAGCGTCTTTTAATTTCATGGCTGCAGTCACCATCTGCAGTGATTTTGGAACCCAAAAAAATAAAGTCTGACACTCTTTCCACTGTTTCCCCATCTATTTCCCATGAAGTGATGGGACCAGATGCCATGTTCTTCGTTTTTTGAATGTTGAGCTTTAAGCCAACTTTTTCACTCTCCTCTTTTACCTTCATCAAGAGGCTCTTTAGTTCCTCTTCACTTTCTTCCATAAGGGTGGTGTCATCTGCATATCTGAGGTTATTGATATTTCTCCTGGCAATCTTGATTCCAGCTTGTGCTTCTTCCAGCCCAGCATTTCTCATGATGTACTCTGCATATAAGTTAAATAAGCAGGGTGACAATATACAGCCTTGACGAACTCCTTTTCCTATTTGGAACCAGTCTGTTGTTCCATGTCCAGTTCTAACTGTTGCTTCCTGACCTGCATACAGGTTTCTCAAGAGGCAGATCAGGTGGTCTGGTATTCCCATCTCTTTCAGAATTTTCCACAGTTTATTGTGATCCACACAGTCAAAGGCTTTGGCATAGTCAATAAAGCAGAAATAGATGTTTTTCTGGAACTCTCTTGCTTTTTCCGTGATCCAGCAGATGTTGGCAGTTTGACCTCTGGTTCCTCTGCCTTTTCTAAAACCAGCTTGAACATCAGGAAGTTCACAGTTCACGTATTTCTGAAGCCTGGCTTGGAGAATTTTGAGCATTACTTTACTAGCGTGTGACATGAGTGTAATTGTGCAGTAGTTTGAGCATTCTTTGGCTTTGCCTTTCTTTGGGATTGGAATGAAAACTGACCTTTTCCAGTCCTGTGGCCACTGCTGAGTTTTCCAAATTTGCTGGCATATTGAGTGCAGCACTTCCACAGCATCATCTTTCAGGATTTGAAAGAGCTCAACTGGAATTCCATCACCTCCACTAGCTTTGTTCGTAGTGATGCTTTCTAAGGCCCACTTGACTTCACATTCCAGGATGTCTGGCTCTAGGTCAGTGATCACACCAACGTGATTATCTGGGTCGTGAAGAGCTTTTTTGTACATTTCTTCTGTGTATTCTTGCCATCTCTTCTTAATATCTTCTGCTTCTGTTAGGTCCATACCATTTCTGTCCTTTATCGAGCCCATCTTTGCATGAAATGTTCCCTTGGTATCTCTAATTTTCTTGAAGAGATGTCTAGTCTTTCCCATTCTGTTGTTTTCCTCTATTCTTTGCATTGATCACTGAGGAAGGCTTTCTTATCTCTTTTTGCTATTCTTTGGAACTCTGCATTCAGATGCTTATATCTTTCCTTTTCTCCTTTGCTTTTCACTTCTCTTCTTTTCACAGCTATTTGTAAGGCCTCTCCAGACAGTCCTTTTGCTTTTTTGCATTTCTTTTCCATGGGGATGGTCTTGATCCCTGTCTCCTGTACAATGTCACGAACCTCATTCCATAGTTCATCAGGTACTCTATCTATCAGATCTAGGCCCTTAAATCTATTTCTCACTTCCACTGTATAATCATAAGGGATTTGATTTAGGTCTACCTGAATGGTCTAGTGGTTTTCCCTACTTTCTTCAATTTAAGTCTGAATTTGGCAATAAGGAGCTCATGATCTGAGCCATAGTCAGCTCCTGGTCTTGTTTTTGCTGACTGTATAGAGCTTCTCCATCTTTGGCTGCAAAGAATATAATCAATCTGATTTCAGT
>NW_011494951.1:10819165-10851855 GCF_000754665.1 Bison bison bison | reverse complement strand
GAATGGTCTAGTGGTTTTCCCTACTTTCTTCAATTTAAGTCTGAATTTGGCAATAAGGAGCTCATGATCTGAGCCATAGTCAGCTCCTGGTCTTGTTTTTGCTGACTGTATAGAGCTTCTCCATCTTTGGCTGCAAAGAATATAATCAATCTGATTTCAGTGTTGACCATCTGGTGATGTCCATGTGTAGAGTCTTCTCTTGTGTTGTTGGAAGAGGGTGTTTGCTATGATCAGTGCATTCTCTTGGCAAAACTCTATTAGTCTTTGCCCTGCTTCATTCTGTATTCCAAGGCCAAATTTGCCTGTTACTCTGGGTGTTTCTTGACTTCCTACTTTTGCATTCCAGTCCCCTATAATGAAAAGGACATCTTTTTTGGGTGTTAGTTCTAAATGGTCTTGTAGGTCTTCATAGAACCGTTCAACTTCAGCTTCTTTTCAGTAGTATCATCCTATTGTGTAAATGTACTTTAATTTATTAAACTAACCATCAAATATTTTAGGTTGTGCTCAAGTTTCTGCCATTATAAAGAATGGTGCAATGACTTTTTGTTCACAGTCCCCCAGGAAGTTTGTTAAATTTCTTAACTTCTCTAAGAAACAGTTTTCTCAGTTATAAAATGGGGATAATACCAATATCCATCTCAAAGATGTTTAGGAACTAAAATAGGTCATGAATGGAAACTGAATATCATAGTGACTAGTAGCTAGTTCAATATATATTAGCTATTGTTTCATTATTATTTTCACAATTACTACTAAGCATCTTTTCACATAATCTTTATTGATTCCTTTGGATAACTTCTTAGAAGTGAAGTTATTGGATCAAAGAGTTTGCACATTTAAAGTTTGATACATGTTGCCAAATCCCTCAGGTATGTGAAATGGTGTCTCCATACCCCTTTATCAACATGTGAGAATTTTCAATCTTTGAAAATCTGATTATATTAAAAGTACATCTCATTGTTTTATTTCCATTTAGTTGATTAATACAGAAATGACGTTCCTTTTATGACCATGGCCTTTTCTGTTTTTTTCATTTATGATTTTCACACTTTTTAGGGGAAAAAACGTATCTTTTTTCTTATTGATTTATAGAAGCTGTTTATGTATTAAGATTTTTTAATCTTTGTAGTTCATTCATTTAATAAATACTGTCTCACATTTTTCTTTGGTCATCAAAACATATTTATATTGTATTTTCAACACCTCTAAGGCTTCAAAACTTTATAATGGCATATCCTTAGAGATTCTATAGTAATAGGAATATTCTAAATAATATTTTAAAACCAATAAGTAATTAAAGTAAATGTTGAGTTATTATACTGCCAAAAGTGAATGAATAGTCTTTTCTCATTCATAAAGGATAAGAAATAAGTTAGTGTAAAGATTTTCTTAATTTTTGATTATTTTTCTTTAACTCACTAATTTATTTGTTAGTAAGGACAAACAAATTAACAGCAAACACTAAGAAAATTGGAAAACAATCATGCTTAGTTTGATAGTAGTTACTCTTTTTCATGAATATACATGCTTATTGTAGTGTTTTTATTTTGGATATTTATCTTGCAGCCTAAATACATAATATATATTCTTATAGATTATATCCTTTTTAATATTCCTTTACTGGCTTATTCAGCTGGTGTTCCTTGAACACCTATTGATGAGCTAGACTCATATTTGTAGTACACATTTTTCACAATATAGTGGGTTGATCCTTGGGCTTCTGAATTCTTTTGATCACAATTAGTTTTTTTTCCTCTTTCCGATGTTCTCTCATTACACGTCATTTTTTTTTCTACATGATTTTATTACCTTCTGTCATGCATCAAAGACTCCCTTGGGTACACTGTAAACTTCTCCAGGGCAGACAAATGCCATATTCACTGAGGCAGCTCCACAAGGCCTGAGACAGCAATTTGCTCATGCAGAGGGCTCAGTAAAAGCATTGTCCCTGGGTGAACTGAAGATTTGGCATCTTGTTCTGTTATCAAGACTCCCCTGGTGGCTCAGATGGTAAAGAAACTGCCTGCAATACAGGAGACCTGGGTTCGATCCCTGGGTCAGGAAGATCCTCTGGAGAAAGAAACGGCTACCCATTCTAGTATTCTTGCCTGGGAATTCCTGTGGAGAGAGGGGTCATGGGGTCAGAAAGAGTCGGACAGGACTGAGCCACTAACACTTTCACTTTCTGCTGTCAGCGGTGGGACTCCCGAAACCACTGAACGGACTCTTGCCTCAGTTTCCTCATCCGTGAGCGCAGGGGCTCAGTCGCTGAAGAGATGGGCTCACAGTGCGTTTGGTCCTGCCGCGGCTGGTAAGTGTACTGTGCCTTCCTGGACTGCGGGATGGGAGCGGGACAGACATTGGCATTGAAAGAGACAGCTATCAATTCCCAACGTCTGCCGTGGGGAAACAGGCAAGGAACGGCCCAGGGCTTCCATCCAAACTAGAGCAGCCCTAAGTTTCTTTCTAGTTAGATGGTCCTACATTTTCATGGGCTCTGTTTATTAATCACCCTCTTCCTTCTCTTTTATTTGACACATACTGAGCATGTAGAATTATTCAGATTTTGAAGTAGCTTTCTTTTCCCTCTTGACTGTTCTGAAACTCAAAGGGATGTAAAGCCTGTGGAAACTTGCCCATTGCAAGTCAGTGACACCAGATGGTCCCCAACCAAATATACAATTGCTTCTGACTTGAGCTAACAAACCAGGCGATGAGCTCATGAAAAGGTAATTGTGAAACAGTTGTGTTTTGATGATTTTAAGAATGGCTTCTATTTTTTAGGAATTAAATAACTCTGGCACTTTTAATCAATAAAATAGGAATATACTTTTATTGCAGACTTCTTAAAAGTACATGTAATCTAAAAAAAGAGTATTTTAAAAACATTCATTATTCTTCCACTCCAGGATAAATGATATTGAAGGTTCGTGCTGCGGTTTCAGGCTTTGATCCACTGTGAAATGTTACAAGCAAGTAAATGTATGTACTTTAAACAAAACCAAAATCTCAGCACACATTCTACTTCGTATTTTTTTCCTATCACAGCGTATAATGATGTCATTCTATCATTCTGGATCTATTAACATGTATAAATAAACACATACCTATTGCTTTAAGCTTCTTGCATGTTATTCCAGGGTATTACGTTGGAGCTTTGGGAACACCTGCAAAAGAGACAATACCCTTCCTATCTGAGCTGTGAGCTACTTGAGACAGAAGTGTCACCTTCACCCCCATGGGGCTGCTGTCAGGCGAGGTGGCCAACAGTTGAAGACTGGTAGAGAATCCCAGGGGCGGGGGAGCCTGGTGGGCTGCCGTCTATGGGGCTGCACAGAGTCGGACACGACTGAAGCGACTTAGCAGCAGCAGCAGCAGCAGCAGCAGCCTTCCTTAAGGGCTTCCCGGGTGGCACTGGTGTTAAAGAACCTGCCGGTCAATGCAGGAGATGCGGGTTCGATCCCAGGTCAGGAAGAGCCCCTGGAGGAGGGCATGGCTACCCACTCCTCTATTCTTGCCTGGAGAATCCCATGAACAGAGGAGCCTGGTGGGCCACAGTCCATAGGGTCACAAAGAATTGGGCATTACTGAAGCAACTTAGCAAGCACACACACAGCCTTCATGACATTGAACCCCAGAACAATACAGAGTCTCCTACCCAGCCCCAGGCAGTGCTGGACAGGCAGGTTCTGCGCCTCTTGGAGATGGACTCCTATGAACATCTCATTCCTAAGAGAGGGCGGCTCGGGCTGAGAATCATTCCTCCTTTCCCACGGAAGCATGAAAAGAGGACCAAGAAGGATAGAGATTGTCCTTGTGAGCACCCTTCACAGCAAAGGAAAAATCAGAAATGGAGAAGAAGCTCCCCAGGTGTGGGTGCACCATAGTTTTTATACTCAGCCCTTGTGGGACATTTGGCTTGTTTCCAATCATTCCGTTATATCACAAATTATTTTGTCTGGACATAATTGAGGAGGGCATGGCAACCCACTCCAGTAGTCTTGCCTGGAGTATCCCATGGACACAGGAACCTGGCAGGCTACCGTCCATAGGGTCGAAAAGAGTCGGACACGACAGAGAACTCAGCACGCAGGCGTGGACAAGACAATTCCCCATCCTCCCTGTCCCCTGCCCCAGGAAGGGATGCTCAGCCAGTTCCCACATGTTAGGCAGCTCCGTCGTTACTGTTGGACCTGCACTTTGAATTCAAGTTCTCCAAGATCTGAAATCCCACAGGGACAAGTAATTCAGAGGTCTCCCAGACTGATACTTCAGGCTGCTATGCGAAAGCCTGGATGGCAGAGAGAGGACTTGCTGGGTCTTAACTACAGAGTCAGAGCAACTAGAAGGTTACCCAGGTATGTGACAGTCTGCCATGCAAACGTGGCAGGTGAATGAACCCAGCTCCGGGACAAAGTTCGGTAGGTAGGACTGTATACAGAGGGACGCGTTCTGTGTGCTGCCAGCCAGCCTGGAAACAGCAACGTGTGTCCTTGAAGCGTCTTTCTAAAGGACTGCCCTGATACAGTTCCCCTGACGGTGACCACACCTAACCTTCACTTCCCGAAAGATGGCAAGAGAAATTACAGACATGTGTCTTCAGAGCCCAAGTCCCAGAGACTAGTTATTAGAGACTTGGTCGTAAATGTAAAGTAGAGAAAGCAGCACCCAGGTGTCAGCAATGAGACTCAGATGGCAGGGCTGGCAGCCTTCCTCATAGCCTAGGAGCTGGGTCTGAAGACGGGTGTTCCACGCACAGCAGGCACTCCTGGTGTGACACATCCCTCATTAACAGATCACTCTCGTTTTCTAGTTTCTGGCCTAATGATCTGCAGTGTGTAAGTATCACATATTTTTTTTTCTCCTCTTCTTCATGTCTCAAGGCCCTTCTATTCACTCCGACTTGAGAGATAGACACAATCTTGCATTTTTGTCAAATGTATGATGTGCTTTATTTAGCTGGGATCTGCTAAGATGCTGGAGATAATTCTTTGCCCAAGTGTCGCCTGGCTGCATCATTTTGTAGAAAGTGTTGATTCAATGCTGGTAGGAGAAAAACAAAACTGCCCAGTAGAAGACAGAAGCAGATGGTTAAAGGGAAGGGAGGAGGCTTGGTACGTGAGACCACAGCAGACGCACAGGAGATGAGGTAGAGAAGGACGGCACGGGAATGGAGATGCTGTGGGTCTCATTCACTCATTCATTTATTCCTCCTTCTAGACTATAAGCAATAGGTGCTTAGCATTTGGGAAGCTCTGTATTAAGAGCAGCTTTATGTAATATGCTTGGATAATACAAAAAGGAACACAACATATTTCCTGTTCTCAAAGGGCTTAAAAATAAGGCAAGTACACAGCTACAAAGTGAAACAATGAGGGATTGCAGCGTGTAATGGGACAGCTTGTTGAGATGTTAATTTGCATCTTGCTTTCACTCTCTTTCCCCTCTTCTCCCAGAGTAGCTCCAGGAAAGGGTTCTGCTGAGAAGAGAAGTAACCTGCTGGCCAAGTACTGACCAACTTTGCCTGAGATCCTATGTGTCACAGGGGATGAGACTAAGCCTAGGGAACTCATTAAATAATCTGAAGGATGTTCAGTTTCAGCGCTACTTACTGGGCTGCACTCAAAGCCAAGTATTTCATTCCCAGTTCCTGTAACCTCATTCTTGGGCTTTCCCGATGGCTCAGCAGGCAGAACCTGCGGGCAGTGCAGGTGACAGAGGAGTCTTGGGTTCAATCCCTGCGACAGGAAGATTCCCTTGGAGGAGGAAATGGCAATCCATCCCAGTTTTCTTGCCTGGAGAAGCCCATGGAGAGAGGAGCCTGGCGGGCTACATTCCAAAGGGTTGCAAAGAGTCAGACACCACTGAGCGACTAAGCAAGCGCTCACAACCTCATTATTATTGCAGAAGTTGTCGGTAGTTTTGTCCCCATTCAAGAGATGAGTAAACTGAGGCCCAGGGTTTAAGGACCTTGTCCCATTCACACCGTTTAGTTTGTGGCAGAGATGGGGTTTAAAGCCATGCTTGTTTCCATTCCAGCCACTTTCTGTGGATTGAAGTTTTGGGTGTTGGGACTACAAGCAAGTCTTCACATTCTACCAAGAATCTTTCAGGCTCTAGGGATGTGGACTCTATAACCTGAAGATTTGAGTTAAGCCATTGAGAGCTCAGAGTGGAGCAAAGGGAAGGCCAGGCTGGTGGAGTGAGAATAAGGAGGGTGATCGGCCTTAAGCTGGAGCCCACCTGCCTCTGTAACTGCTCTGTAATTCTGGATCAGGCTTTCTCCTCTGTCTCACTGTTCTCATTTACACTGAGGATACTGAGTTGACAGATTCTCAGATCTCTGTCCAGTAGAAATTGCACTGAAAAGAGAGTTCAAATTATATAATAAGAAAGAAATATTGCAATTCTTGAATGTAAAATTCAGAAGGGTGAGTGAACATGAGACTTCAGCGTAAGAAAGGACACGTTTATTTCGACATACACGCTGATGTGTACCTTCAGAAGCTTGCTAGCTAGAACTGCCCAGTTTTGCAAAGTAAGTTCTCAATAAATACTTATTGACTGATATAGCTTACACTGTAAGAGCTGAAATTCAAGTCACTTTTAAAAACATGTGACTGGTATTAAAGTCAAATATAAAAATCATATCTTGAAGTAAATAAGAATTTGAGTCTATTGATTCTCAAAATTAGGCAAATATACATCTATTTTGATTACAAGATTATCATTTCCCAAAGTATATCTTATAATATGCTTGTCTTCAGGATCTTATGTGATGAAAGAACTTGATGATCACCCAAGTTTAGTATACAGTCATTCATACCTCCTCTTAGAGGTTTTGGCTACATATTTGCATATCACAGGCCCTGAGAAGCTCCACAGTGAGCAGATGCATTTATCTTTCTCCAAGGCTTCCCATCATCACCTCCTCTTTTCTAAAAATATAATATTTATTTACATATACAAGCCTTGTGAAGCACTGAATTAAACAGCTAATTCAGGGAAAAGAAAGACAAATTAAGTAATTCCTCAAAGCCCTCTTTATAGTTGATGAAATGGCTGGATGGCATCACCGATGCAATGGACATGAACATGGGCAAACTTCAGGAGGTAGTTGAGGGACAGGGAGGCCTGGCATGCTGCAGTCCACGGGGTTGAAAAGAGCCAGACATGATTGGGTGGCTGACTGGGTGGCTGAAAAACAAACATAGTTGATTTACAGTATTATATTAGCTTCAGTGATGCTTTCGAATTGTGGTGCTGGAGAAGACTCTTGAGAGTCCCTTGGACTGCAAAGAGATCAAACCAGTCAATCATAAAGGAAATCAACCCTGAATATTCATTGGAAGGACGGATACTAAACCAGTACTTTGGCAAAGTGATGAAAAAAGCTGACTCATTGGAAAAGACCCTGATGCTGGGAAAGATTGAAGGCAGGAGGGGAAAGGGATAACAGAGGATGAGATGGTTAGATTGTATCACTGACTCAATGGACATGAATTTGAGCAAACCCTAGAGATAGTGAAGGACATGGGAGCCTGCAGTCCATGGAACTGCAAACAGTTGGACATGACTTAGCAACTGAACAATAACAGGTATACTACAAATGATTTGGAGGTATATATATATATATCAGATTCTTTTATATATATATATTCTTATTTCTGATATATATGTAAGAATCTGATTATATATAGGTATATATCCAATTTTTTTCCATTATAGATTATTACAAGACATTTGTTATAATTCCATGTGCTCTGTAGTAAATTCTTGTTACTTATCTATTTCATGTATAATAGTCTGTATCTATTAAAGCTATACTCCTACTAATTTATCCATAAGGTTACACATCTTTAAATTTGCCTTCTGAGTTGATCATCTCTATGCAACCTAAAGACATGGGTATTGTTCATGTATTTCTGTACGATGCTTTACTAAATCCTAGATAACAAAGTTCAAGTTCTGACATCTCTTAACATCACTTAATAAGTTCCTACCATTCACCAGGTGCTATGAGAGATGTTGGACATAAGAGCGGTCAAAACCAAGCATCGACCTCAGGAGCTTGTCTTCTGAGAGAAGAGATGGGCAAGCAGATGAAAATACTGCAGTTCAGTGTTCTTAATGCAATTGTGGATTCATCTCCAAGACAGAGAGGTGGTCCCGGGAGGGTTGGATGCACTCAGTGTGGGAAAAGGGACCCAGGAAAAAGCTTCTGGCTGGTGAGTTGTTAAAGAGGAAAGAGGATTTACCAGTGGGGAAGAGTAAAAACTTGCCAAATAGTACACTGTTTCCTCTTTCATTTTTTATTTAATTCTACGCGGATTAGTGATATGAGGACAAAACAAAGAGGGCAGAGATTAGAGGAGAAAAAGGCCTGGAGCCAGAAAATAGTGGGATATCAGTATCATTTTACGGAACTTGAATTCTGTTGTGGTGGTGATATAATTACTGAAGGATTTAAAGAAGTGGAGAGACACGAAGACCTTTGGCTTTAAAAAGACAGAGTGGGTGGCCTCCTTATATTACAAAGCACATTTTATGTTTATATCACACACGCATATGCCTGTTTTTTCTGTGCATGCATTTTTATGTGGTTATTTACATGTATCTGCTATACAAACACCCGCACTTGATTCCTTGAACTGCATAATATTGTCATTTTTATAGGTCAAAAATGGTCAAATTACACAGTTCCAAGTAGCTTGACCTGTAATTTACAGTGCAAATCCCATGGACGGAGATTTGCCTGGCAAAACCCATGGATGGAGGAGCCTAGTAGGCTGCAGTCCATGGGGTCGCTAGGAGTCAGACACGACTGAGCGACTTCACTTTCACTTTTCACTTTCATGCATTGGAGAAGGAAGTGGCAACCCACTCCAGTGTTCTTGCCTGGAGAATCCCAGGAACAGCAGAGCCTGGTGGGCTGCCGTCTATGGGGTCGCACAGAGTCAGACACGACTGAAGCGACTTAGCAGCAGCAGCAGCAGAACAGATCTTGAAATAGAAAGATTTAGATTTGAAACGCAAGGTCTTAGCTTGAGTTCCCTAGAGCCAGATTCTGACACAAAGACTCAAGGTCAAGGAATTTACTTGTCAGGTAAAGGATACACTCGTTGGGAAGGTGCTGCAGAGAAAGGAAGGCAGCCAACTCTGTTATGCCAGCAAGCCAGCCACCACAGAGACCAGCAAAAGCTGAATCTCTCTGAGCAAATGAGAAAGGCTGCATCAGTGCTTATCTCAGAGGTTACCATTCAAGGGCGAGGGGGCTGGGGTATTTATACATCTGCTCCCGTCAGTAGTGGATTGAGGACTACACCTTGGGGTTGCTAATTTCGGGTGCCTCTTTCTCAGAGTCAGACAAAGTGGCCTTCCAAGCTTCAGAGAGAGTCCCCTGTGGATGAGGTTCAGGAATCAGTAGTTTGAGGTCAGCCTGGCAGCATTCAAATGATAAGGCCCAAGGGACGTTGTCCACCACACCGTCCTTCCTACTTACCAGTCTTGACCTCATCCCTTAATTTCTTGAGATTTGCCTTTCTTATGAGCAAGCTGGGGCAAATGCCTACTTCCTCTGATTTTATAGGCTAAATTGCATGCCCCAAAATTCATATGCTGAATTCCTCAGTATAAAGGTGATGATAGGTAGAGACAGGGTCTTTAAAGAGCTAATGAAGTTAACATTAGGCACTATGGGTGGGCTTTAATCCAATGTGAATGGTGTCCTTATAAGAAGAGGAGATTAAGAAATAGACACACACCGCAGGAAGACCACGTGAGTACACAGGGAGAAGACAGCTGCATTTAAGTCAAGGAGAGAGGCCTCAGAAGAAATCAGACCTGCTAACATCTTGATTTTGGACTTCCAGCCTCCAGAACTGTGAGAAAATAAGTTTCTGTTATTTAAGCCCCGATTCTGAGGTCCCTTGATATGGCAGGCCCAGCAATCCTAGGAAGGATTAACACATTTTGCTGTGTTCTAAACAAATGTTACCAATGTCATATATTTCTAGGGCATTAAACCCCCGAATATGTAGCCATCTCAAAATTGAGGAAACAATCCCAGTTCTCGCCTAGCCGTTCTCGTTAATGACCTCTCGTCCCTGTTCCCAGAGGAATCTCACAGGTACATCGACGTGAGAAAGTGAGAACCTTGAACTTAGTGGGATAAGCCCTTAGTGTTGTGAAGTAACGTGGGCTTCCCAGGTGGCACCAGTGGTAAAGAACCCACCTGCTGATGCAGGAGACATAAGAGATACGCCGTGATGCCTGGGTAGGGAAGATCCCCTGAAGGAGGGCAGAGCAACCCACTCCAGTATTCTTGCCTGGAGAATCCCATGGACAGGGGAGCCTACTGGCTCCCGATAGTCTGCTGCTGCTGCTGCTGCTGCTGCTAAGTCGCTTCAGTCATGTCTGACTCTGTGCAACCCCATAGATGGCAGCCCACCAGGCTCCCCCGTCCCTGGGATTCTCCAGGCAAGAACACTGGAGTGGGTTGCCATTTCCTTCTCCAATGCATGAAAGTGAAAAAATAAAGTGAGGTCACTCAGTCGTGTCCGACTCCTAGCGATCCCATGGACTGCAGCCCACCAGGCCCCTCTGTCTATGGGATTTTCCAGGCAAGAGTACTGGAGTAGGTTGCCATTGCCTTCTCCCCTTATAGTCAATAGGATTGCAAAGAGTCTGATACAACTCAAGTGACTTAGCACATTGAGAAGTAACATATGCCTGTTTACTGTGATCCTTGCAGTCAAATACAGCCCACTTATAGCTAATAGTATCTCTGCCAGTGACGTCAATGGAGAGGTCACTTGTGCAGCCTACAGAGAAAGCTTGTGTGGTTTCCATGGTATTAGAGTAAGAATTTTGGGTCATGACTGCATCAAGAGGAGTTCAGATCTCATTCAGATCTCAGAGGTGGCCTGCTGCTTTGCACTGATGCCTAAGCAAAGCAGAACTCAGATTTCTAAGGGGGTCCCACGTTCTTCCATACCAGACACACACCTGGCAGAGAGACCTGGAAGGTGTGGCCTTCCAACATAAAATGCCTCTCTTGCTAATCTCTGAAATTCTACTACTAGCAACACATTCCTTTGTGTTGGATATTTTTTTCTCTCTCTTTCTTGAAATTGAGGTATAATTATACAGGGTAAAGCACACAGATCTTAAAGGTAGAATTAGATGAGTTTTGACAAATGTATACACCTGTGTAACCAATAGCCCACACAAGATAATAGAACACTGCTATCACCTTAGGAAGTTCCCTCCTACCCTTGTTCATTCATCTCCCCTGACAACCATTGTTCTCACTCCTATACCTACAGACTAATTTTGCCTGAACTCGAAATTCTTAACAAAATTACTCAATATGCATCCTTTTGTATCTGACTTCTTTCATTCAATACAGGGTTTTTAAGACTCATTTATTAATATGTTGCATATTAATGATAGCTTGTTCTTTTTCAATGCTGAGTAATATTCCATCATCTAATATGCCACTATTTATTTGTTGGTAGACTTTGGGTGGCTTATTTTATTTTATTTTATTGGGAGGCTAATTACTTTACAATATTGTAGTGGTTTTTGCCATACATTGACATGAATCAGCCATGGGTGTACATGTGTTCCCCATCCTGAACCCCTCTCCCACCTCCCTCTCCATCCCACCCCTCAGGGTCACCCCAGTGCACCAGCCCTGAGCACCCTGTCTCATGCATCAAACCTGGACTGGCGATCTGTTTCCCATATGATAATATACATGTTTCAATGCTATTCTCTCAAATCATCCCACCCTCGCCTTCTCCAAAAGTCTGTTCTTTACATCTGCGTCTCTTTTTCTGTCTCACATATAGGGTTATCATTACCGTCTTTCTAAGTTCCATATATATGTGTTAGTATACTGCTTGGTGGTTTTCTTTCTGGCTTACTTCACTCTGTATAATAGGCTCCAGTTTCATCCACCTCATTAGAACTGATTCAAATGTATTCTTTTTAATGGCTGAGTAATATTCCATTTGTATATGTACCACTGCTTTCTTATCCATTTGTCTGCCGATTAAAAAAATTTTTTTGCTATTGTGGATGAAGCTGCCATGAACTTTCTTCCATGAGACCATTTGTGAACAGAGGTTCTCATTTCCTACAGGAAAATGCCTTGGAATGTTGCTTTGAAAAAGTAGATACACAAATGCCCACATAAAGATGTTCAACATCATCAGTCATAAACAGATGCAAATTATAATCATTACAAGATAACATCATGTCATACTAGGATGTCTACATTGTACAAATACTCTCTTTGAACAGATAAATGAATCTAGAAAGAGCATTCTTTTAATTTTTTAATGCTCTTGTTAGAAAAGTTTGAAACACACAAGAGTAGAAGAAAAGTGTAATGAACTACCATGAGATATTGTTGTTTTTCAGTCACTAAGTTGTGTCCCACTATTTGTGACCCCATGGACTGAAGCACACCAGGCTCCTCTGTCCTCTACTATCTCCCAGAGTTTGCTCAAACTCAAGTCCATTGAGTCAGTGATACTATCTAACCATCTCATCCTCTGCCACCTCTTTCTCTTTTTGCCTTCCACCTTACCCAGCATCAAGGGCTTTTCCAACGAGTAGGCTCTTTGCATCAAGTAGTCAAAGTATTAGAGCTTCAGCTTCAGCAGTCGACCTTTGAATGAATATTCAGAGTTGATTTTCTTTAGGATTTACTGGTTTGATCTCCTTGCAGTCCAAGGCACTCCCAAGAGTCTTCTCCAGCACCACAATTCAAAAACATCAGTTCTTCAGTGCTCGGCCTTCTTTATGATCTGACTTTCACATTCATACCTGACTACTGGAAAAAACATAGCCTTGACTATAAGATTCTCTATTGGCAAAGAGATGTCTCTGCTTTCTAATACACTGTCTAGGTTTGTCATCGCTTTTCTTCCAAGGAGCAAGAATTTTTAAATTTCATGTCTGCAGTCATTACCTGCAGTGATTTTGGAGTGCAACAAAATAAAATCTGTCACTGCTTCCCATTTTTCCCCTGCTATTTGCTATGAGGTGTTGGAACCAGATACCATGATCTTAGTTTTTTGAATGTTGAGTTTTAAGCCAGCTTTTTCACTCTCCTCTTTCACCCTCATCAATAGGCTCTTTAGTTCCTCTTCACTTTCTGCCATTAGAATGGTATCATCTGCATATCTGAGGTTGTTGATATTTCTCCTGGAATTCTGGATTCCAGCTTGTGCTTCACCAGCCTGGCATTTCACATGATGTATTCTGCATGTAAGTTAAATAAGCAGGGTGACAATATACAGCCTCAACGTACTCCTTTCCCAATTTTGAAACAGTCAGTTGTTCCATGTCTGGTTCTAACTGCTGTTCTTTGACCTGCATATGGGTTTCTCAGGAGAGAGGTAAGGTGGTCTGATATTCCCATTTATCTAAAAATTTTCCACAGTTTGTTGTGATTCTCACTGTCAAAGGCTTTAGTGTAATCAATGAAGCAGACATAGATTTTTTTTTCTGGTATTCCCTTGCTTTCGTCATGATCTAACAAATGTTGGCAAGTTGATCTCTGGTTCCTCTGCCTCTTTGAAACCCAGCTTGTACATCCGGAAGTTCTTGGTTCACATACTGCTGAAGCCTATCTTGAAGAATCTTGAGCATAGCCTTACTAGTATGCAAAATGAGGGCAATTTTATGGTAGTTTAACCATCCTTTGGTATTGCAGTCTTAGGAGCTGAAATGAAAACTTCCCTTTTTAAGTCCTGTGGCCACTGCTGAGTTTTCCAAATTTGCCGACATATTGAGTGCAGCATTTTAACAGCATCATTTTTTAGGATTTGAAATAGCTCAGCTGGAATTCCATCACCTCCACTAGCTTTGTTTGCAGTAATGCTTCCTAAGGGCCACTTGACTTTACACTCCAGGGTGTCTGGCTCTAGGTGACTGATGACACCATCATGGTTATCCAAATCATTAAGACCTTTTGTGTATAGTTCTTCTGTGTGTTCTTGCCACCTCTTCTTAATCTCTTCTGTGTCTGTTAGGTCCTTACTGTTTCTGTCCTTTATTATACCCATCTTTGCATGAAGTTCCCTTGATACCTCCAATTTTCTTGAAGAGCTCTCTAGTCTTTCTCATTCTACTATTTCCTCTATTTCTTTGAATTATTCATTTAAGAAGGCCTCCTCATCTCTCCTTGCTATTCTCTGGAAGTCTGCATTCAGTTGTGTATATCTTCCCCTTTCTCCCTTGCCTTTTTCTTCTCTTCTTTCCTCGGCTACTTGTAAAGCCTCCTCAGTCAACCACTTTGGAACAGCCATGGAATTACCAGGTACCCACAAAGTCAACCATTATCAACATCTTGCCATAAGTACCCTGTGACACTTTTCAGCCACAACCAGTTCTCTAACACCAACTGGGTGTCCTACAATTCCGTTCTGACACTAACTCCCAGGAGTTAGCTCAGACCTCACAAGTCTAGGGCTCAGTCCATGGCACTGCCCCTATTTCACATGCCAGCTGCCAATGGGATCCCTAATTCTTAAACTTTTGCCTATCTGACTGCAGCCTCAGAGATTCCCACACCAGCCCCCATCAGGTCTGAGAAGTCACCAAAATGACAAACAGAACAGGAAGGTGCCAGTTATTATGATGAATGAAGCCAGTGACATCCAGATGGAAGTGGGACATGGGACCAAGTGGGAGGAAACGGGTGGTGCAAGCAGCCCTGCCCACTCCAGGTGTGCCACCCTCCCTGCCCAGCAGGATGCTCACCAGCCTGGAAGCTGCCTACGCTCTGATGTTCTCGGGTTTTACATGGAGTTTCACTGGGTAAACAGGATTGATCAACTCAATGGCTATTGGGAACTGAACTCAATTTCCAACGCTTTCCCCTCCCCAGAGTTTGAGGGTGGGGTGGAAAGTTCCAACTTTCTAATCATACGGTTAGTTCCTTGGGTGACATACCCCCATCCTGAGGCCAGCTAGGGTACCACCATGAACCACCTCATTAATATAAACCCAGGTGCAGCTGAAAGGGGCTCTTTATGAAAACAAAAAACAGTCCCATCACTCAGGAAGTCTGACATGTTCTAGGTGCTCAGTGCCAGGAACAGAGGACAAAGATTAAACATATATTTTATTATATCACACAACCCAAGGATGCTTTATTTGCATGTCTATAACTATGTGTTTATTTTGCTGTAGTATTTTAAAGAAAATCCTTTACACCTCTTTGGCCTGCCCTTGTTGCTGTTGTTCACTCACTAAGTCCTGTCGGACTCTTTACAACCCCATGGACTGCAGCACACCAGGCTCCTCTGTCATTCACTGTGTGCCAGAGTTTGCTCAAACTCATGTCCACTGAGTTGGTGATGCTATCTAACCATCTCATGCTCTGTCCCCGCTTCTCCTCCTGCCTTCAGTCTTTCCCAGCATCAGGGTCTTTTCCAGAGTTGGCTCTTTGCATCAAGTGACCAAAGTATTGCTTCAGCTTCAGCATCAGTCCTTCAGCTTCAGCATGAATCTGCCCTTAAACAACAATGTTTCACACATAATCAAAATAATGCTTTCATATCTAACAAACAGTAATAACTTAATATTATCTAATGTTCCCTATGCTCAGATTTCCCAGTCATCTCATAGATACATTTATAATAGGCTTACACAATGCATTTAATTGCAATATACATTTAAGTCTCTTTTATTCAAAGAGAACCCTATGCTATCCCTGACTTATTAAAGAAACCAGATCAGAGAAAGACAAATATCATATTATATCACATATATGTATAGCCTAAAAGAAATAATACAAATGAACATATTTACAAAATAGAAATAGACTCTCACATATAAAAAAGTGAACTTAAGATAACCAATGGGGAAAGTGGTAGGGTGGCAGAGCAGGAGAGATAAATTGGGAGTTTGAGATTAACAGATATATACCACTACATATAAATAGATAACAACAAGGACCCACTTATAGCACAGGAACTATATTCAGTATTTTATAATAATATATAATGGAAAAGGATTTGAAAATTGGGTTTTTCCCCGGTGGCTCAGACAGTAAAGAATCTACCTGCAAAGCAAGGGACGTGAGTTCCATCCCTGGAAGATCCCCTGGAGAAGGGATTGGCTACCCACTCCAGTATTCTTGCCTAGAGAATTTCATGGACAAAGGAGCCTGGTGGGCTACAGTTCATGGGGTCACAAAGATTTGGACATGACTGAGTGATGCTGGGAGGGATTGGGGGCAGGAGGAGAAGGGGACGACAGAGGATGAGATGGCTGGATGGCATCACTGACTCGATGGACGTGAGTCTGGGTGAACTCCAGGAGTTGGTGATGGACAGGGGAGGCCTGGGGTGCTGCGATTCATGGGGTTGCAAAGAGTCGGACACGACTGAGCAACTGAACTGAGTGACTAACACTTTCACTTCATATACATATATCTATATCTACATATAGATATAAAACTGAATCACCGTGCTCTACACCCGAAACTAACACAACATTGTCAATCAGCTACACTCCAATTAAAAATAAAGAAGAAGAAACCAAGCCAACTGCCCACAGAATCTACATTACGATTGTTTCCTGATACTGTAATTTTCCTTATTCCTCCAATGCTGAATTTTTCCTTATTCCTCCAATGCTGAATTTTATTTATTTATTTTTTAACTGAAGGATAATTGCTTTATAGAATTTTGCTGTTTTCTGTCAAACCTCAACATGAATCAGCCATAGGCATACATATATCCCCTCCCTCCCGAGCCTCCCTCCCGAGCCTCCCTCCCATCTCCCTCACCATCCCATGCCTCTAGGTTGATACAGAGCCCCTGTCTGAGCTTCCTGAGAAATTCAAATTATTGTTGTTAATAATAAGAAGCTATTAATAGATCTAGAAGGCTTAGGTTCACATTCAACACTTCGTAGGTAGTGCCATTTATTTTGAAAAGTTGTTTTTTTTTTTTTTTAAGTATCTATGACGACAGAGGATGAGATGGTTAGATGGCATCACCGACTCAATGAACATGAGTTTGGGTAAACTCCAGGAGTTGGTGATGGACAGGGAGGCCTGGCGTGCTGTGGTTCATGGGGTCACAAAGAGTCGGACACGACTGAGCGACTGAACTGAACTGAACTGAACCATGTTTTTAGCTCTGGGAGTTGCAAAGGTAAATACCATATGTCATAACCTTGCCATTAAAGATCTTACAGCCTCACAGGAGAGAAAGACATGTAAACCAATCAATGGAATGGTATAGGGGTCATGGAGGATTTTTGTGGGGATGTAAATTCTGATGGGGAATCAAGGCGGCATGAGGAAGAGATGAACGAGCTGGCTCTGGAGGGAACGGTAGTGTCTGTCAACCAAAAGACGGAGAGTGAGGCAGGCACAGTGAACCCAGAACCCACGTGTCTAAAGGCAGGGACACAAACGCACGGGGACAGGTTGTGCGGGGCCTTAGCTGCCAAATCAAGGAATTTGGACTTTGTCTTTTGAGCAATGGCAAGCCCAGAAAGGATTTAATTGAGGGAGATTTTCATCTCTGTGTGTAGTTCTTAGCTTCTTAGCATGAAAAGTTATTCCAGAAACTGCCCTCCCAGCCCAAGGTGGACTCCGTAAGTCCTGTTTCAAGTCCACGGCATGTGGTTCCAGACAAAAGCTTGACATTTGTCCTTTGAGAGGTCCTGATGCCATGTTTATTCTGCTCTTTGGTCCATTAAGTGGCCTTCAAACCATGGAAACAGAGTTTAGGTTCTCCATCTAGCAGCGAACAAAGAACAGATACATAATAAGCAGTTGTTATGTGCACTCTGTTTCTTCTCCTGCTCTGCCCAGCAAGGCTAACCAAGTTGCAGTGGAAGCAGACCTTCATAGTGCCAGTTGCCTCCTCTTCGGGCCCTTTTTGCTCATTAATGGTTGAAAGAGTAATTGTGGTACCTGCTCAGAGGAACCAATAAATAAAAGGCAGGTTCCTGCCTCTGGGAAACTGTGCAATAGGCTCGAAGAAAGAAACCAACTGGAAGTGCTAAAACGGAGACAAGACCATCATCTGTTGCATCCGTACAAAGCAGTGACCTCAGATTCACTCATCTTGTTTGCACACAGAGGCCAGAAGCCAGATGTAAGATCTTGACAAAGTATTACCTTCCAGCCCCTACCTACATACATTTCCATCAAGGTGAGACTTAGGCACTAATTTTTCAAAATTTCCAGGAGATTCCAATGCAAATAAGTTTGCAAATATAAGACAGGGGAGGAAAAAAAAAACTCTCCTTTTCTGTATTAGGTACAGTGTCTGGGGTCTGTGGATTAAATGGAAAAAAAAGAGATTGACAGGAGAAAAGGTTAATTTTAGGTGTATATGGAGACTTCAAAGAGAAGAAGTGAAAACCCCAAAGAGTGGCTGGACCCAGGAACATATATACCATTTTAACAAAAAGTAATAAAGAGTTAAAAAGAGCCCAGACAAAGGAAAAGGAAATTTGGGGCTTCCAGAGAAATGGTGTTGTTCATTGTTGGTAAGCTGCTAAGTCGTGACCAACTCTGCAACCCCACGGACTGCAGCACACCAGGCTTCCCTGTCCTTCACTATCTCAGGGAGTTTGGTCAAACTCATGTTCACTGAGTCAATGATGTCATCCAACCATCTCATCCTCTGTCGCCCCCTTCTCCTTTTGCCCTCAATCTTTCCCAGCATCAGGGTCTTTTCCAATGAGCCAGCTCCTTGCATCAGGTGGCCAAAATATTGGAGCTTCAGCTTCAGCATCGGTCCTTCCAGTGAATATTCAGGGTTGATTTCGCTTAAGAAGTGTAGCCAACAATTTACCAGTAATAGTCAAAGATAAAGAAACCAATCAATAAATATTACTAAACACCGTGTTTGTATTTCTCTGCTCTTTGATTTTTTTTCCCAGGGCACATTTCACCATCTAACATAATTCATTCATTGATTAAGTAGATTATTTACTGTTTGTCTGCTCATGCTGGAATATAAGTTCCTTTGTGTCTGTGTTTTGTGATTGTCCCGAGTCCTAGCTCAATGCCTTGCACATAGTAAGCAGTCAGAACTAATTACTGAAGGAAATGCATGAGTGAAAGATGAATGGTACCTGTCTTCTGGGGATCAGGTCGCATTAACAAAATGTGCTAGGGCTTGACTTACAAATCCAAATTGCAGTTTATGAATTAATCCAACCCCTTTTGGATTACTAGGAAGCACCAGAAGTTTGTTGAAAGCAGGTCCCTTCAGAGAGCAAATCAACATCGGCAGTTGGCATGGTGAGCCAAGAAGAAAACTTAGCACTTCGATATCCTTTAAAGCTAGTTTCATCTAAATGGATGCTGCAAACAGATTTTTTCCCCCCACTTTGGGGATTTTTCTGTTTAGATCCTTGGAACCTATTTTACTTCATTTGCAAACTAATTCAGTGAAAGTATTATGATCCATGCTTATTGGAACAGCAATTTTAGCAATTTTGAAGAAATCGTTACTTTAGACTGCAGATTTTTAACTCCTTAAGAGCAGTGTCCTAGTTTTGGGGGGATAGCACACAGAAGAAATTTTCTATTAAATACTCTCTCTCTCTCTCTCTATATATATATATACATGTAATGTATGTATATATAAAATATATACACTTGTTAAAATGGAACCAAATAATGAATCCCCAGTTCATAAATGGAGAGGTCAAAATTTGAACTAGGTCCTTTCTCTTTCCATGGCCCAGGCTGAGGATAATCATGATTCCTAAGTTTTCTGAGTGTTACCCACGTGCCAGGCATTGTTCTAAATACTTTGTATTTTTTAAATCAGGTTCCTGGTGAGAAGGAATTCAACTTCAAGTTGCCTTCTTCCAGGGCACAGCTTATCTGTGTATTTTCATGTCCCTGAGATTGGCTCTTTCGCATAGAAAACACTACTCAAGAGTTGTATTTTGCCTTAAATAATTCATATTCAATTTACTAAAGTGACAGATTCACAAAATCTAATTGTCCCTTAGGATTTTAGCTTCATTCTTATAAATTTATGCTTCCTTTATAAATCAAGCAAATTCATTTATTTATTTCTGCAAAGTAATGATGACTTAATTCTTTTTATTTGGGGAAAATTTTAAACATACACAAAAATTGAATGGATAAAATAATAAATTTGCAGGAATTCATCCCTCGGTTTCAAAGATCATCAGCTAATGGCCAATTTATTTCATTCATACTTCTACCCACTTCCCCCTCTGTTATTATTACGAGCTAATCCTCAGTGTCAAAGCATTTTATATACAAATATGCCCATATATACGTTAAAATGGTAAAAGCTCATACTCATAAACACTCAGAATTTGAAATGTGTTGAATACTGCATAGTTTATTGCTAAGAATTCATACTTCATGACTTTCATTTTAACGTCTTATTAGTCATAAATTTAGACATGTTTTCATATGCTTATCCACCAGTAGGGATCCTCTTGCATTAATAATTTGTTTATGTCTCTTATTTATACACTGCCATTAATATTTGCATTGATTTGAGGAAGCTTTTTGAAAGTTTCGTTCTTTGAAACCCCATGGACTGTATGTAGCCTGCCAGGTTCTTCTGTCCATGGGATCTCCAGGCAACAACACTGGAGTGGGTAGCAATTCCTTTCTTCAGGGGATCTTCCCGACGCAGCTCTTGAGCCCAGGTCTCCCGCATTGCAAGCAGGCTGCTTACAGTCTGAGCCATCAAGAAAGCCCTTCAACTCCTATTGCTCTAAAATAAATTATTCTAAAACTGAAAAAAAAAAAGGTTAAAAGCACCTTTAAAAACATAACCCTATTTTATTATTATACATGAACAAATTAGCAATAAATCACTAATATCAAGTGTCCAGTCTTATTAAATTTCAGATTGTCTCATAAAATCATCTCTTTAAAAACATTTTGTTAGCCTGAGTCAGAATTTAATAATATTCATATATTGCTATAGTTTGATAAGTATTTTAAACTTATTGTAACCTAAAGATTGCTTTCCTCTCTCTTTTCTATTAGTTTATTTTGAATAAAATGAGTCATTTGTTCCATAGTCCTTTCTTCACAGTTATGATAAAATTACAATTCACATAATTACTCAATTGCATTATTTCTCAAAGCAAATACAACAGTGTCAAAATAATGTTGCCATAGGCAACGGGGGTGGGAGGTGCAGTTCTTTATCTCCTTAGGGATGAAAAGTCAAATTACTGTGTTTTACAATCACTTGGAATACTTTCTCTCTTGTGGATTTGACACAAACTGGATGCACAGTGAAGTTCATCTGTTTCATTTTACTATGTGTTCTTCCTTACTGATTTTTAAAAATTAAATTTTGTCTTAAATTATGTAAGTTATTTGCATGGCTTGAGAGTCAAATCTACAAAAACCCCTCGTAGGTCCCCATTTTCTTTTATTTCTTCTTCCAGCATTTCCTCTTTATTAATATAAGGAGATATATCCATCTATTCATATTCCCTCTGATTAAAAATAGAGCACTATTCACATACTTTGCCTACCTTGCCTTTTCCCATGGTGTATCCTGGCTCTCACTCTGTATAGCATGCAGATAGATTATTCCTTGTGAGTCTATAAAGCTGCATGTTACTGCATTGTATGAATACATACAAATTTCTTCAATCAGTATCCCGTTGATGGACATTGGGTCTTTTTCCTGTTTTTGCTATTACAATTAGTTCTGCAATAAATACCCTTGAAGTTATAATATTGTCTTTCCTTCCTTTATTTTGCCAGTGTATCTATGGGATACATTTCTGAAAATTGGGTTGTTAAAGTCAAAGTTTAAATGCACATAAAATTTTCTTAGATGTTGCCAAATTCTCTTCTCTAAGAATAGTACCATTTCCTATTTTCATAAGCAGTATATGAAAGTGCTTATTTGCCTGAAAAGGCTTGTCTACAGATTCTTCCCTGGTAGCTCAGTCCAGGAAAGAATTTGCCTGCAGTACAGGAGACCTGGGTTCAATTTCTGGGTTGGGAAGATCCCCTGGAGAAGGGAATGACAACTCATTCCAGTATTCCTGCCTACGAAACTCATGGACAGAGGAGCCTGGTGGGCTACAGTCCTGGGATCACAAGAGTCAGACACAACTTAGCTACTAAACCACCACCATAGGATTTTTACCAAAAACTCAGAAGAAAGTTTGAATTTGCTGCCTAGTAGTTAAGAAAAGACATCTCAGTCAATCTGAAGCAGATCTCTTTTTTTCATGAGTGAAATTGAACATTCACATGATCGAGTCAATCCTAAAGAAAAGCAACCCTGAATATTCATTGGAAGGACTGATGCTGAAGCTAAAGCTCCAATACTTTGGATCACCTGATGTGAAGAGGCGACTCATTGGAAAACACTCTGATGCTGGGAGAGACTAAGGGCAGGAAAGGAAAGGGATGGCAGAGGATGAGATAATTAGATAGCATCACCAACTCAATGGACATGAATATAAGCTAACTCTGGGATATAGCAGAGGACAGAGAAGCCTGGCATGTTGCAGTTCACTGGGTCACAAAGAGTCGGATGTGACTTTGTAACTGAACAGCAACATAATCAAGTCATTTATATTTATTTTTCTGTGAGTCATTTGTTTATTCTCTAGCTTGTTTTCTGTAAACTGTAGGTATTTACAAATTTTTTTTTGTAATTCTATGTATGTTAGCTGACTTTCAAAATTGGGAAAGGAGTATGTCAAGCCTATATATTGTCACCCTGCTTATTTAACTTATATGCAGAGTACACCATGCAAAATGCTGGGCTGGAAGAAGCACGAGCTGGAATCAAGATTGCCGGGAGAAATATCAATAACCTCAGATATGCAGATGACACCACCCTTATGGCAGAAAGTGAAGAGGAACTCAAAAGCCTCTTGATGAAAGTGAAAGAGGAGAGTGAAAAAGTTGGTTTAAAGCTCAACATTCAGAAAATGAAGATTATGGCAGAAAGTGAAGAGGAACTGAAGAACCTCTTGATGACGGTGAAAGAGGAGAGTGAAAAAGCTGGCTTAAAACCCAACATTCAAAAAATGAAGATCATGGCATCCGGTCCCATCACTTCATGGCAAATAGATGGGGAAACAATGGAAACAGTGACAGACTTTACTTTCTTGAGCTCTAAAATCACTGCAGATGGTGACTACAGCCATGAAATTAAAAGACTCTTGCTCCTTGGAAGAAAAATTTTGACCAACCTAGACAGCATATTAAAAAGCAGAGACATTACTTTGCTGATATAGGTCCATATAGTCAAAGCTATGGCTTTTCTAGTAGTCATGTATGGATGTGAGAATTCTACCATAAACAAGGTTGAGCACCGGAGAACTGATGCTTTTGTTTTGTTTTTTTTTTTAATTTTTATTTTTTTAAATTTTATTTTTAAACTTTACATAATCGTATTAGTTTTGCCAAATATCAAAATGAATCCACCACAGGATGCTTTTGAACTGTGGTGTTGGAGAAGACTCTTGAGAGTCTCTTGGACTGCAAGAAGATCGAACCAGTCCATCCTAAAGGAAATCAATTCTGAATATTCATTGGAAGGACTCATGCTGAAGCTGAAGCTCCAGTACTTTGGCCACCTAATGTAAAGAGCTGACTTATTGGAAAGGACCCTGATGTTGGGAAAGATTGGAGGCAGGAGGAGAAGGGGACAACAGAAAATGAGATGATTGGATGGCATCATGGACTCAATGCACATGAATTTGAGCAAACTCGGGGAGATGGTGAAGGGCAGGGAAGCCTAGCATGTGGCAGTCCATGGGGTTGCAAGGAGTCAGACATGACTGAGCAACTCAACAACAACAAATGTATGTTAGCAATGTTTATAAATATATAT
Source organism: Bison bison bison (assembly GCF_000754665.1). NCBI lineage: Eukaryota > Metazoa > Chordata > Mammalia > Artiodactyla > Bovidae > Bison > Bison bison. Next base: position 10,827,982 of record NW_011494951.1, on the reverse strand, counting down.
TTGTTGTTCTACAAGGAGTTAATGATTCTTCCCTGGTAGCTCAAATGGTAAAGAATCTGCCTGCAGTGTAGTAGACATGGGTTCATTTCCTGAGTCGGGAAGATCCCCTGGAGAAGGAAATGGAAAACCACTCCAATATTCCTGCCTGGAAAAATCCCATGGACAGAGGAGCCTGGCAGGCTACAGTCCATGAAATCTCAACAGTCGGACATGACTTAGCAACTAAACCATCACAACCAAGGAGTTAATATTTTCCCAATTTGACTTTTTCCCCGTTGCTTTTGGCATCTTTAACACGAAAACTTTTTTTTTCTTTTTATAGTTTGACATTTATTTATAGTTCTTTTGGATTTTGAATAATAAGAACATTTTTCTAACCCTAAATTGTAGTGGAATTCACTCATGGTTTTGTTCAGTGCTTGTGTTTTAATTTTTTCGCACTTAAATATCTTATCCATCTGAAATCCATTCTGGTGTATGGTGAAAGAAATTGATACATGTTTATCTTTTTCATCTGATTATCCAATGATCCTGATGTTACTTATCAAAAAGTCAATCTCTCCTCCACTCATTTGAGAAGCTATCTGTATCACATACTAAATTTGCAGCTGTAATTTTTGTCTGTTTCTTTGTTTTCTCTTTGCTTCATTGATGTGCCTGTCTATTCACCAGTTTTAGATATACCAAAGCTTGGTAGTAGGTTTCCGTATATGATAGGATTACCATCCATGGAGTTCCTCAATGTGAGGGTTTTTCTGGCTATTCTTGCTTGTTTATAGTTTCAAATGGAATTTGTAATCCACTTGTATGGTTTCAGAAAAAAATCAGCTGATATTTCTACTGGGGTTGTATTATCTTTGTAAGTTGACAGGCAAAAATAGCCTCTCTATATAGGAACAGTAGAGTTTAAGTCTACTTTGGGAGTTTTATTTAAGATATTAAAGGATATTAATTATATAAAGCCATTCCCCTAGAGAAAGGAATGGCTATTCACCCCAGTATTCTTGCCTGGAGAATTCCATGGACAGAGGAGCCTGGCGGGCTGCAGTTCTTGGGGTTGCAAAAGAGTCAGACAGGACTGAGTAACTAACACTTTACTCTCACATATTATCTTAATGCCTCTGTTATATTAATATTCTGTTTTATTATATAACTAATATAAAAATAGCACACACAACCTTAGCAACAAAATCAGGTTCTTCCACTCCTCAGGAATCTGGAACAAGAAGAGTGAAATTCATTGCTATGTAACACTTTGTTGGAAGTATTAGTCATTGCAAATGTTACATACAATGGATTACATGAAGGTATTTATATGAAGATGATGGATATCACTCTTTTCAAGGCTAATTTTAGTGAAAATCTCTGGCTTTATTATTAAGGTTATGTATGTAATTTTTGCTTCCCTGGTGACTCAGTGGTAAAGAATCTGCCTCCCAATTCAGGAGACGTGGGTTTGATCCCTGGGTTGGGAAGAACCCCTGGAGAAGGAAATGGCAACCCACTCCAGAGTTCTTGCTTGGGAAATACAGTCTTTGGGGTCGTAAGGAGTTGGACATGACTGAGCAACTAAATAACAACAAAAACATTAATTTTTACATATGATAAGGAAATATCTAATAATTCTTACTTTATCATTTTTTTTAATTTAATATATCAATGTTTAAAATCTGTAAATGGATTTCGGCAATGTTCTTTCTGCATCTCTGGTATATAATCATGATTTTTCTTTCAGGTGTTTTAATTTGATGAATTTTATAAAGATAACTCTTAATAATGAGCCACTTTTACATTCCTCAAAAAAAGGACACATGCTTTTAATGTATAGTTCTAGTGGACTGTTTGCTAATATTTCATTGAAAATTTTTAGTGTGAATACTTATTTTTCTTTTTTTAACTTTTTGAATAATTTTATGAATTTTCAGTATCAATGTCATACTTACTTTATAAAGTGCATTTAGGACTTTTCCTTTTTATATTTAATTCTTAGTATCACTGGGATTGAAAAATACATATTCATTGAAGAGGAGTTTTACCATTCCAATTAACTAAGGCTGCCTATCCATTAAGGAAGGCAGATAACATTCCAGTTAACTGTATAAGAGGCTTTGGCTATGAACGAGGCTGAAAGCTTCAGGCAGCCATGTGTCATGCTCTCAAAGCTATTTTTTCTCATTTCAGATTGGATAGACATAGTAAGTGCTCAAAACTATTAGATATTGTGATAAGATGACCAAAAATTCATGAGCCTAATGAAAATCATGAATCTGAAATAAAAACCAACAAACATTGTCTGACGATAGGATGGAATATTTGAAACTGGGACTATTCTGGAAACTCCTGGGTGTATTGTTATGGCTTTTAGAGACCCTAATGTTTATAGGACTTTAACATTTGCCATGTAAGAGAAGCAGAAAAAAAGGAAATGAACTAACACTGAGAATATTTACTAAACCTGAAGCTTTGTTCTAAGGGCTTTTCCTACTTGATACTATTGAATTCAAGCTTAAGAGTCCATGGGAGTAGTTTTTACTTACTGGGACTTCCCAGGTGGCACTACTGGTAAAGAAACTGACTGCCAAAGCAGGAGATGTAAGACATCAGGGTTTGATCCCTGGGTGGGTAAGATCCCCTGGAGGAGGGCATGGCAACCCACTCCAGTATTCTTGCCTGGAGAATCCCACGGACAGAGGAGCCTGGCGGGCTGCAGTCTATGGTCTCAAAGTGTTGGACACAACTGAAGCAACTTAGCACACACACATGCATTACTTATTATTGCTCTTTTCAAGTGAAGAAACTAAGGCTTAGAGTAGCTAAGAGACTTTACATAAAATTATGGATTTTAAACATAAAAATTATGAATTATAATTATGAATTACAATTCATAATTTTAGGAAGTGACAAAGAATTTTAAGAAAACAACATTTTTAATAGAACTCACTTTTAACTACTCATGCTCATGATAAGGGATTTTTTTTTTTAATTTCTGAGATTATTGGGGTACTCTGTATTGGTAGCAGAAATTTAGAAAACCAAAATAATAAAAAGAGAAATGAAAGTAAGTAGTCTGAACTGCCACCATTTAAGAAAATTAATTTGGGGTATCCAGAACATTTTCTGGTCAGATTCAGTCCTATAAATATGCATATATATTCATAAATATGTATAAAAGTCCATATATATTTATACTTTTTATCAAAAGTGGAAACATTCTACACATTGCATCTTGTTAATTTTTATTTTCTTAACTGAACAATACATGAAGGATTTTAGAGTTTTTGAGGTTCTGCTTTAAAAATGTTTAATAACAGAAGTTTCCTTCTGGCTCAGATGTCACTGCATGCTCACTCAGGCATCTTTTTTGTGGTCCCTGATCACTCACCTCCGTTCATTGCCTCTGAAGGACTTGTACATGTTTTATAAGAGAGAGCAAAAGGGTTGAAGAAGGATGGTTAAATCAGTACCTGGCAAAGGTAAAGAAAGTGAAAGTGTTAGTCACTCGGATGTATCTGACTCTTTGTGATCCCATGGACTGTAGCCCACCAGGCTCTTCTCTCCAGGGGATTCTCCAGGCCAGAACACTGGAGTGGATTGCCATTCCCTTCTCCAGGGGATCTTTTTGACTCAGGGATTGAACCCAGGTCTCCTGCATTGTAGGCACACTCTTCACCAACTGAGCCAGCAAGGAAGCCCTGTCAATAAATATTTACTCATTGAATTAAAACATGCATGATGGATTACAATTCTTGAGCATGTGACTGCAATCATTTTATCCTTTTTAAAGTTATGAGGGATGCAAGCTTCTAGGATGGGGCCACTGCTGAGAAACAATTGTCATTATGTGATTGTTTCAGTACAACTGGCTCCAGTACTGAAAGGGAAAAGGTAAAGGAGTTCAGTGATCAGTGTGTGAAGAAGTAAATTTTTATGCCCTTTTTGTGTTTCTCTGAACCTTCAAATCTTTCTCAGCTAACAATCTGATGGTAGCAAAGCAGGTCACGGCCATAAACTAGCAGGTTCAGAACAGAATAATATAGAGATGAGTAATTAACATGAAAAGTACTTAATCTCAGTCTCATTCAAAGAAATGTCAATTATTATAAATTCACAAGTATGAAATTATTGTCACATGCAGTATATATTTTGGTTCAGTTCAGTTCAGTTGCTCAGTCATGTCCAACTCTTTGCGACCCCATGAATCGCAGCACGCCAGGCCTCCCTGTCCATCACCAAATTCCAGAGTTCACTCAGACTCATGTCCATAGAGTCAGTGATGCCATCCAGCCATCTCATCCTCTGTCGTCACCTTCTCCTCCTGCCCCTAATCCCTCCAAGCATCAGAGTCTTTTCCAATGAGTCAACTCTTTGCATGAGGTGGCCAAAGTACTGGAGTTTCAGCTTTAGCATCATTCCTTCCAAAGAAATCCCAGGGCTGATCTCCTTCAGAATGGACTGGTTGGATCTCCTTGCAATCCAAGGGACTTTCAAGAGTCTTCTCTAGCACCACAGTTCAAAAGCATCAATTCTTCGGTGCTCAGCCTTCTTCACAGTCCAACTCTCACATCCATACATGACCACAGGAAAAACCATAGCCTTGACTAGACGTACCTTAGTTGGCAAAGTAATGTCTCTGCTTTTGAATATGCTATTTAGGTTGGTCATAACTTTTCTTCCAAGGAGTAAGCGTCTTTTAATTTCATGGCTGCAGTCACCATCTGCAGTGATTTTGGAGCCCAGAAAAATAAAGTCTGACACTGTTTCCACTGTTTCCCCATCTATTTCCCATGAAGTGATGGGACCAGATGTAGGTACCAACAAATTGCCTTTCAAAAGGCAGTACACATTTATACTCTTTTCCATGATGGCTTCCCTGGTTACTCAGATAGTGAAGAATGCAGAAAACCTGGGTTTGATCCCTGGGTCAGGAAGACCCCCTGGAGAAGGAAATGTCACCCACTTCAATATTCCTGCCTGGGAAATCCCATGGAGAGAGGAGCCTGGCGGGCCACAGTCCATGGGGTTGCAAAGAGTTGGACACGACTGAGCGACTCACACTTTCACTCTTTTTTACCTCATAACTTTGGCCATTTCTCCACATTCACAAGAGCACTGAATCTTTTTTGTTTCACTAATCTAGTAGGAAAAACAAATTCTATGCTCATTTCCATTTTCTTGCTTTTAGGTAAGGTTAAATGCCTTTCCCCATTATCATTGGCCATCTGTATCATGTGAATTGTTTGTGAAAATCTAATCTCTATTTTCTATATTGTTTTCTTTTTCTTATTGATTTGTGAGAATTAAAATTTAAGGTTATTAGTCCTTCATTATTTATTTTGCAAGTATTTTCATCGAATGTTTCACTTACTGTTTATCTTGGTTTACTGTGCCATGCAAACTTTTAACATTTTATCACCAGACTTGACAATCCCTTCTGTACCAGCTTCTGAGTCTTATATTTGACTCTGGAATACTTTTGTCATTGAAATATTTTTTCCTATTGCCATGTTATAAGAATTTTCACCTTTAAATATCATCTCTATATTTCTTAACATGTAGCTCTTTATCTGGAATTTACCTCTGCATCTGGGGTGAACTCAGAATCTCTAGCAAACTGTCGTTTTGATGCTATAATATGCAGTGGGGAAAAAAATCACCACAATTGATTAATTCTCTGCTGCAGATATTGGATGGAGAGTAGCAAGATTGATTCATTAATAAATGCATACTGGAGCCTTTCTCTGCTCTGTTCCAGGTACTACTATAAATTCTGGGAACACAGAGGTAAAAAAAATAATCACTGTGCTTGTATGAAGCTTACATTTAAGTTGCAAAAGAGGTAAACACAAGACTGAACAAGAAAATGTCAAGTATCAATGACTACCATGAAAATTCAGCTTAATAAAATATGACCACATGATGAAGAAAGACTGGGTAACCAATTAGGGGAGATTTCTCTGAGGTTGTTGTATCTAAGCTGAAATCCGAGTGATGAGAAGAAGCTGGGCTTAAAGAATAGGAGAAAGATACCCCCAGAGAGTAAAAAGCAAGTAGAACAAAAATTCTAAGGTTGGCTTTGTGGTTTGCTGATTCTTTTGCAACCCCAGCAAGAATACTGGAATGGGTTGCCATTTCCTCCTCCAGGAGATCTTCCCATCTCAGGGATCAAACCCACATCTCTTATATCTGCTGCATTGACAGGCAGATTCTTTACCACTAGCACCACATGCCACCTTTAGAGGGAAGGCCTCGAAGGGTAGCTGTTGTTGCAGTTCAGTCACTAAGTCATTTCTGACTCTCTGCGACCCCGTGAACTGCGGCATGCTCACCTTCCCGGTCCTCCACTACTTCCCAGAGTTTACTCAAACCCATGTCCATTGAGTTGGTGATGCCATCCAACTATCTCATTCCTGTATCTTCCCCTTCTCCTCCCGCCTTCAATCTTTCCCAGCATCAGGGTCTTTTCCAGTGAGTCAGCTCTTCGCATCAGGTGGCCAAAGTATTGGAGCTTCAGCTTCAGCATCAGTCCTTCCAATGAGTATTCAGGGCTGATTTCCTTTAGGATTGACTGGTTTGGTCTCCTTGCAGTCCAAGGGACTCCCAAGAGTCTTCTCTAGCACCACAGTTCAAAAGCATCAATTCTTTGATGCTCAGCCTTTTTAATGGTCCAGTTCTCACATCCACACATGACTACTGGACAAACCATAGCTTTGACTATACAGACCTTTACTGGCAATGTGGTGTCTCTGGTTTTGAATATGCTACCTAGGTTTCTTATAGCTTTTCTTCCAAGGAGCAAGCATCTTTTAATTTCATGGCTGTGATCACTGTCCATACTGATTTTGCAGCCCAAGAAAATAAAGTCTGTCACTTTCCATTTTTTCCCCATCTGTTTGCCATGAAATGATGGGGCTAGATGACATGATCTTTGTTTTTTGAATGTTGAGTTTGAAGTCAGTTTTTTCACTCTCCTCTTTCACCCTCATCAAGAGGCTCTTTAGTTCCTCTTCACTGTCTGCCATTAGAGTGGTATCATCTGCATATCTGAGGCTGTTGATATTTCTCCCAGCAATCTTGATTCCAGCTGGTGCTTCATCCAGCCAGCTTTTTGCATGATGTATTCTGCGCTGCTGCTGCTGCTGCTAAGTCACTTCAGTCTTGTCCGACTCTGTGCGACCCCATAGACAGAAGCCCACCAGGCCTTGCCGTCCCTGGGATTCTCCAGGCAAGAACACTGGAGTGGGTTGCCATTTCCTTCTCCAATGCATGAAAGTGAAAAGTGAAAGTGAAGTCGCTCAGTCGTGTCCGACTCTTAGCGACCCCATGGACTGCAGCCTACCAGGCTCCTCCATCCATGGGGTTTTCCAGGCAAGAGTACTGGAGTGGGGTGCCATTGCCTGTGCTAGTTTGTAATATTTGAAGTCAGAATGAAGGCGGAAGTATTGAGAGAACCAAAAAAGTAAAAGTGGTCACTGAGGTAAATGGAATCCAGATGGTGCTTAGCCTTGCTCAGTCTGGTAAATAATGAGGTTTTCTTCTAAGTGATGGAAAGATTGGAAGATTTTACACAAGGGCACTGTGTGGTGGGAATTGTAATTTGCATTTGTGTACCTGCCATTCCCAAAGCTGCCACTAGAGGGAGGCAGGCAGAGTTGGGGCAGTCACAGTGCAAGCGGCCCAGTTCACACCCTTTCCCGTGAAGAACACCTTCAACTGAACCATGAACTGCTTACAGAGGAGGAAATGTCCAGAAGGAGAAGAGACTGTGTCTGGTAAAAGAAAGAGGCCAGAAATGTCTCGTTTTTAAAAGGTGGCTCTTACATGGAATTTTATAGATGACTTTCAGAGATTGTTTCCCATAGCAAGTGAGAAAAGCTGTGTCCCCAGTCCTGGGCTCCCAGGTGGTAAAGAACCTGCTTGCCAGTGCAAGTTCGATGTAAGAGATATGGGTTCAATCCCTTGATCCCCTGCAGGAGGGCATGGCAGGCCACTCCAGTATTCTTGCCTAGAGAATCCCATGGACAGAGGAGCCTGGAGAGCTGCAGTCCGTAGAATTGCACAAGAGTTGGACATGACTGAAGCGACTTAGCACATACGCGGGACTGGGGTGCCATGTGAAGCTCACAAGGTGGCAGGGACCCTGTGAGGAGCTTCTGGTGACTTCTTCAAGGCTCTGGCCCAGCAAGTCTAGGCTTTTAGCATTTTTTCAGTGCTCCCAAGGCAATGGAATGAGAAAGGCTGAGCTTCAGCCACCTTAGGAGAGACTGGCACATAAAAGCCAGAGGAACCATAGATCCGAGAGCAATCAGAACCCCATCTGCCAGGCAGGCTTGCCCTGGCACGTCCTTCCCTTAATAAAATAAAATGTTGTGTTAGTTGCTTAGTCACGACTGATACTTTGCAACCCCATGGACTGTAGCCTTCCACACTCCCCTGTCCATGGAATTCTCCAGGCAAGAATACTGGAGTGGGCAGCCATTCCCTTCTCCAAGGGGATCTTTCTGATCCAGGGATCAAACCCAGGTCTTCCATATTGGAGGCAGGTTCTTTACCAGCTGAACCACCAGGGACCTGGGAGTCAAGTTGCTGCCAGCCACATGCTCATGAGCAGAGTGTAAGGAAAAGGGAGGTGAGTGAAGAAAACAGAAAAAGTCTCATGACATAAGGCTTTGGTTTTTCTTTTTTAAAAACTTGTTTATTTCTTTTTGGTTTCACTGGTTCTTCACTGCTACAGGCAGGCTCTCTCTAGTTGCAGTGAGCAGAGGGTACTCCTCATTGCCAAGCACGGGCTTCTCTTGCGGTGGCTTCTCTTGCGGTGGA
>NW_011494951.1:10808094-10819065 GCF_000754665.1 Bison bison bison | reverse complement strand
TTCTCTTGCTGCAGACCACACTGTAGGCACGCAGGCTCCAGTAGCTGCAGCATCAGAATCAGTGGTTGTTCCGCACTGGCTTAGATGCCGGGTGGTAGGTGGAATCTTCCCGGGCCAGGGATCAAAATCATTTCCTCTTCACTGGCAGGTGGATTCTTAAATGCTGTACCGCCAGGGAAGCCCCAAACCCTTTGATCTTGAATTATTCAACTTGACCGTTACCTTAGGCTGAATCCTCTAAATAGCAAAATTGTATGGCTTCAACCTCTTTATAAGAACCATGTTAGGGGGGGAGAAAAAGAGTAATCAAATTAGGTTCCAGTAGACAATGAACTTATTTTTAAAGCTCCTGAAACTGATGCATTAAAATTCCCATCAAGTAAAATAATTGGGATTCTTAGATCATAAAGTAGCAGAAGCTGAAACAAAGAATTTGGTAAGAGGACCTTAATGGTGAAAGAAAAATGTCTTTAAGATTTTAAGCTCAGAAGAATATACGCCTCTCAAGGGAATGTGATCTGAGATCTGGGTCACTGACCACGTTGACTATTGAAGCTTGACACAAAGGGGAATTCTAAGAAAACACTGTTACCATTTATGGGGGGACTAAAAAGGGCTGCCAAAATTTCTTAATTGTCTTAGGAAATACACTGCTGCAGTAAATACACCACAGGCAAAATTAAAATTATTCCATGACCGGGAGAGAAGAAGTAACCCATACCCATCCTGGGAGTGGAAAAGTAAGTGACAACCTACAGTTTCTTTCCTATTTTTGTTAAACGTTGCTAGTGCTAACTGGATGTTTAGCCAATAAATGACCAGTAGACCAGGAGGAGTCTACATTTAAAGCACATTAGTCAATATTTCAGCCATTTCCTTGCATGTAGAAATGTATTTTCCATTTTCAAAGCAGAAGCTTCAAAGTTAATCAATGGAATGTGTACCAGTATCATGAGGTAATTATAGATAAACTTGGAGATACCCCAACTATACTGCCCTCTGGCCTCTCCCCCAAATGACTGTGGTGGGCAAGAGGCAAACAAGCAGGGAACCCATTTATATAAAGAACACTTAGGATGGACTTCCCTGGTGGTGGGGTGGTTAAGACTCTATGGTTCCACTGCAGGGGGCACAAGTTTGATCCCTGGTTGGGGACCTAAGATCCCACATATGACACAGCACACCACAAAAAAAGAAAACAAACAAGAACACACAGGACAACTCTATTAGCCTCTATCAGAACTCTGGTTCTCCAGACAGCCAGTGGGACATCTACAGCTATAGACAGATGTAGAGTTAGAGATGGGGTTCCCAGGTGGTGCTAGTGGTAAAGAACCTGCCTGCCAGTGTAGGAGACCTAAGAGACATGCGGTTCAGTTTCAATCCTTGGGTTGGAAAGATCCCCTGGAGGAGGGCATGGCTATCCATTCCACTACTCTTGCCTGGAGAATCCCATGGACAGAGGAGCCTGGCGGGCTGTGGTCATTAGGATTGCAAAGAGTCAGACACAGCTGAAGTGACAAAGCACGTACACACGCAGAGATAGAGATAGATATAGATCCCTCTCAGGCAGAAAGAGATGGTGTTGCAGATGTCGTCCAAAGGCAGCAAGTCTACTGGAGAATTCTCTCTCACTTGCACACATGTGTGCTAAGTCACTTCATATGCGTCCAACTCTTTTGCGGCTCCATGAATTGTAGCCCACCAGGCTCCTCTGTCCATGGGGTTCTCCAGGCAAGAATACTGGAGTGGGTTGCCATGTCCTCCTCCAGCAGATTTTCCCCACCCAGGGACTGAACCCATGTCTCCTGCACTGACAAGTGGGTTCTTTACCGCTGAGCCACCTAGGCCAATCTCTTGTTCTATTGAGGTCTTCAACTGATTGGACAGGGCCCACTCTGTCATCACAGAGGGCAATCTGCCTTACTCAAAGTCCACCAACATAAACATTAATCTCAATTAAAAACAGCCTTACAAAAACACAGAGAATAAAGTTTAATTATATATCTGGGTATACTGTCTCCTAGGCAAGCTGAAAGATAAAATTAACCATCACAATGACCTACTTAAAAAGAACATTCTTGAGTAAGAACACAGTCAGCCCAGTCTTCTGCACAGACTTTAGCATTGATGCTGATTTAGACAACTCAGCTTGGGCACCATGATGAATATGTTGAAGAAAGATACTTTTATAGCTACTAAATTTAGGGATGTGGCTAAGGAGAAGAGCCAGAGCAAATGTTCCTTTAGTGTGAAACAGACAAGCCTGAGTCAGTTACTCAAAAGGGTGCAAATTATTTGACGTCTTGGAATATATTTCTTCAACTTCAAAAGAAATGTCAGAATACAGGACCTGTCCTTCGTCTATGGGTTTTTGGCAAGTTTAATTAGGGCTCACCATACATCTGAGAGAACATTTTAGAAGAAGTTCAACTTCCATAAGCCTCATATTCTTCTACATCAGAAGACAGAATGAAAACCACAATCACAGAAAACTAACCAATCTGATCACATGGACCACAGCCTTGTCTAACTCAATGTGATTATGAGCCATTCTGTCTAGGGCCACCCAAGATGAAAGAGTCATGGTGGAGAGTTCTGACAAAACGTGGTCCACTGGAGAAGGGAATGGCAAACCACTTCAGTATTCTTGCCTTGAGAGCCCCAGGAACAGTATGAAAAGGCAAAAAGATAGGACACTGAAAGATGAACTCCCCAGGTCGGTAGGTGCCCAATATGCTTCTGGAGATCAGTGGAGAAATAACTCCAGAAAGATTGAAGAGATAGAGCCAAAGCAAAAGCAACAACGAGTAGTGTATGTGACTGGTGATGGAAGCAAGGTCCGATGCTGTAAAGAGCAATATTGCACAGGAACCTTGAATTTTAGGTCCATGAATCAAGGCAAATTGGAAGTGGTCAAACAGAAGATGGCAAGAGTGAACATTGACATTTTAGGAATCAATGAACTAAAATGGACTGGAATGGGTGAATTTAACTCAGATGACCTTTAGAAAGATGACCTTAGAAGAAATGGCGTAGCATTCATAGTCAACAAAAGAGTCTGAAATGCAGTACTTGGATGCAATCTCAGAAACGACAGAATGATCTCTGTTCGTTTCCAAGGGAAACTATTCAATATCATGGTAATCCAAGTCTATGCCCCAACCAGTAATGCTGGAGAAGCTGAAGTTGACCAGTTCTATGAAGACCTACAAGACCTTCTAGAACTAACACCTCAAAAAAGATGTCCTTTTCATTATAGGGGACTGGAACGCAAAAGTAGAAAGTCAAGAAATACCTGGAATAACAGGTATTTTGGCCTTGGAGTCCAAAATTAAGCAGGGCAAAGGCTAATAGAGTTTTGCCAAGAGAACACAGTGGTCATAGCAAACACCCTCTTCCAAAAACACAAGAGAAGACTCCACACATGGACATCACCAGATGGTCAACACTGAAATCAGATTGATTATGTTCTTTGCAGCCAAAGATGGAGAAGCTCTATACAGTCAGCAAGAACAAGACTGGGAGCTTACTGTGGCTCAGATCATGAACTCCTTATTGCCAAATTCAGATTTAAATTGAAAAGTAGACCACTAGACCATTCAGGATGACCTGAATCAAATCCCTTATGTTTATACAGTGGAAGTGACAAATAGATTCAAGGAATTAGATCTGATAGACAGAGTGCATGAAGAACTATGAACAGAGGACATTGTACAGGAGGCAGGGATCAAGACCATCCCCCAAAAAAAGAAAGGCAAAAAGGCAAAATGGTTGTCTGAGGAGGCCTTACAAATAGCTGTGAAAAGAAGAGAAGCCAGAAGCAAAGGAGAAAAGGAAAAATATACCCATTTGAATGCAGAGATCCTGAGAATAGCAAGGAGAGATAAGAAAGCCTTCCTCAGTGATCAGGGCAAAAAAATAGAGGAAGACAATAGAATGGGAAAGATTGGAGATCTCCTCAAGAAAATTAGAGATACCAAGGGAACATTTCATGCAAAAGCGGGCAAAATAAAGGACAGAAATCATATGGACCTAACAGAAGCAGACGATATTAAGAAGAGGTAGCAAGAATACACAGAAGAACTATACAAAAAAGATCTTCATGACCCAGATAATCACGATGGTGTGATCACTCACCTAGAGCCAGACATCCTGGAATGCAAAGTCAAGTGGGCCTTAGGAAGCATCACTACAAACAAAGCTAGTGGAGGTGATGGAATTCCAGTTGAGCTGTTTCAAATCCTAAAAGGTGATGCTGTGAAAGTGTTCGTCATGTATCGATGTGAGAGTTGGACTATAAGAAAACTGAGCACCAAAGCACTGATTCTTTTGAACTGTGGTGTTGGATAAAACTCTTGAGAGTCCCTTGGACTGCAAGGAGATCCAGCCAGTCCATCCTAAAGGAAATCAGTCCTGAGTTTTCATTGGAAAGACGGGTGCTGAAGCTGAAACTCCAATACTTTGGCCACCTGATGCAAAGTACTTGCTCATTTGAAAAGACACTGATGCTGGGAAAGATTGAAAGTGGGAGGAGAAGGGGACCACAGAAGATGAGATGATTGGATGGCATCACCGACTCAATAGACATGAATTTCAGTAAGCTCCGGGAGTTGGTGATGAATAGGGAAGCTGGCGTGCTGCAGTCCATGGGGATGCAAAGAGTCAGACATGACTGAGCAACTGAACTGAACTGAACTCAATCACCTAGAAGGAGAGGTAGGTTGGTAATGATGGCATTCAGTTCAACAACTGTGAGCATCAGTTGCCTTTACACCCAGGATGCAGTCAAATGTGCTGGAGTGAACTTCTGATGGTAAAAGTAGCTGACGCAAAAGCATAGGTACACAGAAGCATAGTTTAGAGCAGAAAATACAGCTTGAGAATTTTACATAGCAAGATCTCTTTCATGGATGAGGCAAAAATTCCTCCAGGTATTGGAAAGTAATGATTCAAATTCTATTATTATATTTATTCTTTTTAATTAAAAAAATACAGTTAGAGAAAAGTTGCAAAAATAATGCAGAGAATTCTTATATATGCTCTACCTAGCTTCACCTAATATTAACACTTACAGAATCATATTGCAGTGATCTAAACCAGGACACTACACTGTTAAAATACCATCACCTATTCTACAGCCCTAATCTGAATTTTTCCAGTTTCACTACTAAAGAATTTTTTTTTAATATATCCAAATCCAGTTATTAATTTAGTTGTTACGTCTCCTTAGTCTTCTTCAATCTCTAATGGTTTCCAGTCTTTGTTTTTCAGCTTTAAAGACTAGTGATCACTCATTTGGTAGACTGTCCTTCAGTTTAAGTCTATCTAATATTTTCTCGTGATCTGTCTAAGGTTTTCCACTTTTTGGCAAGAACTTCGTAGAAGTGATATGCCCTTCTCAGTACATCGTATCACTTGGTACACCATGTCAGTGTGTCTTATTACTCTTAACGCAGACTGTGATCCCTTGATTAACATGACACGTGCCAGGTCCACTGTAAAAATGGCTTTTTTTTTTCACCAGCAATTAAAATGCTCATGGTGCAGAGAGATTTTGCAAATATGCAAATGACCTGTTCTCATCCCACCTTTGCCACTGAGTTTATCTTCCACCACTGGTCCCTTCCGTGATTTTCTAATTTTAACCAAAAATACGAAAGGAATTTAGCTTTAGTAATATTTCATGGAATTTACACTGTCACCTTATTGAATCCACAAATCAAGATAAATACATAGGGTTTAAAAATAATAAGATGGCTCATCTGCCCAACTCCAAATATGACATTATCAAGAATGCTATTTAAAATATGAATTTGTGTATCTGTTATCAATAACCATAAACATCTTCCCAAATACATATTGCATGATACGTGCTTTTCCAAAGCAATTTTTCAGTCCTGACAACTATGATAATCAAGTCTTGAAATAATTTGAACTTAGAACCTAATTTTCAAAAGCTATGTCTACGTGTTACAAAATGATTCCCCAAAATAGTAAAGATTTCTCAAGCCCATCATTATCACTAAAAATTTGTATATAATAATTTTAGGAAGATTTTTCCAAAATTGTATTACTAAGAAATAAATGAGATAATTATTTGTTTTATCTTTAATCCTTTAAAACTCCTACTTTGGCATTAGTTAATGTTCAGGTATAAATTAAACACAGAGAATACATTTTTCTTAGACACCAAGGCAATTTGTTTTCCTAATAAGGTCATGTAAGCAGCAGATTTTGGAGTTAATTCTTTTTTGAATATGTAGAATTTCAAACATGTTTGTAAAATTGGCCAGCATTTCATTTCTTTCCTCTGAAAAAAAGAGTCCTATATTATTTATTCTATCACTTACTAAACAAATAATGTTTTAATACTGAAAGGATAGGGAGACATAATCTTAGAATAAACAATACTTTAAATGGAATACATTTAGCTTTTACTTAAAACTAATGTTATTATCTTCTTCCTGTTCACTGGGGAAATTTTCTACAGTATCCCAACATTACAGGTTGAATGGTGTGCCCCGCCTCCACCTCCCAAAAGAGAGAAGTTGAAGTCCTGACGGGCAGTACTTCAGAATGTGAACCTGGAAACATTAACAAAATGTCTAGAAGCAGAGAG
The DNA here is from genome assembly GCF_000754665.1 of Bison bison bison. Classification (NCBI taxonomy): domain Eukaryota; kingdom Metazoa; phylum Chordata; class Mammalia; order Artiodactyla; family Bovidae; genus Bison; species Bison bison. The sequence continues at coordinate 10,812,443 of NW_011494951.1, read as the reverse complement.
AATGGTCAGAAGATGGCAAGGACTTTGCTAAGAGGTGTCAAGAATCCAACCATAAAGGGCGTCTCTGAGAAGGAAGACGTGGTCCTAAAATTAGAGACGTTGTGGAGGTTTTTTTATATATATAAAATATTTGGTATTCATAATGCAGAATGTTTATCAAATAGGAAAATAATTTTTAATATTATGCAGAAAGCTTGAAAGTGGGTTTACTTTTAGACTGCTCATGGGACTGTCTCCCATGGCAGCCACGACGAGGTCCCTCTCAGCCTCTCAGCTCTCTGAATGCCAGGAGCAGAATTGATTGACAGCCCCAGCGGCGGTGCTCTTGAGCCACCGTTGCTGCCCAGCCAGGGCCCCGCCCCTGGCCGTGGGCGGTGCCAGCCAATGGCTGAGAGCAGCAGAGATACATACGGAGGATGCTCCTGCAAGGAGATGGGGGGATTTCTCTGCTGGCAACTTTGGTTTCAGTTGGGTTCATTGAGGGGCTTACCAGGTGGCTCACTGGTAAAGAATCCACTGGCCAATGCAGGCATGGCTTTGAATATAGTTCCCTGTACTATATAGTAGGTCCTTGCTATTTATCGCTGGGTCGGGAAGATTCCTTAGAGGAGGAAATGGCAACCCACTCCCCTATTCTTTCCTGGAGAATCCCACGGACAGAGGAGCCTGGCAGCCTACAATCCTTGGGGCCGCAAGAGTCGAGACGACTTAGCGACGAAACCACTACCACCACCACCACCCATACTCTTGCCTGGAAAATCCCATGGACAGAGGAGCCTCCAGGCTACACAGTCTATGGGGGTCACAAAGAGTTGGATACTACTGAGCACGTTCGCAGGCAAGGTCCAATGAACTTGTTGGCATAGCTCTTCCCTGCCTCCTGCCAGCTCCCTCCTCATTTTCCCTCAGGCGCCTCCCCTAATAAATCTCCTACATTTCTAATCCTGTCTTGTGTCTGTATCTCAGAGGACCTATTCTAAAGGAAACCATATAAAGGTTGAAGATTTACAATGAATACTCATCTCAGTGTTACTCAAAAAGCAAGTGATTGGAAATTTCCTAAAAATCCAGTAATAAGAAAATGTTTCAATCAATCATGATAACCTCATAAACTAGAATATTGTAAGATTAGTGAATAAGAAAATACATTAATATTAATGATATACAAAAATGGTCATATACATGTGAAAAAGATACAAACTTTTATACATAATCTCAGTTGTGCTGTGCTCTGCTGTGCTTTGTTGCTCAGTCAGATCTGACTCTTTGAGACCACATAGATTGTAGCTCACCAGTGTTCAGTCTGTCCCTGGGCTCCTCTGGCCATGGAGATTCTCCAGGCAAGAATACTGGAGTGGGTTGCCATGCCCTTCTCCAGGGGATCTTCCCAACCCAGCAATCAGACTGAGGTCTCCTGCATTGCAGGAGGATTCTTTACCAGCTGAGCTACCAGGGAAGCCCTATCTCAGTCATATATAAAGATAATCTACATATGCATAAACAATAGCAGGAAAAAATATGTCAAAGTGTTAGTGATGATTTCTCTGGGTGGTAGAATTACTGGTTTCCAATTTCCTCTTTATTGTCTTCTAATTTTCTTAATATTTAAAATGTTCTATGTGAGATGATAAATGGCAAGGACCTACTATATAGTACAGGGAACTATATTCAGTATCTTGTAATGACCTATAATGGAAAAAATCTGAAAAAGAACGTATGTATTTGTTATGTACATGTAACTGAACCGCTTTGCTGTATTCCTGAAACTAGCACAGCAAATCCACTATACTTCAAAACGAAAGCCGTATAATACAGAGAAGAGTATACAACCCTTTAAACAAAAACAAAAAAAATCCTGTAATGACCATTACTACAATTATAATTAGAAAACTATTAAATAACTTGAAAAGGATCCTTCAGTCTTATTTAGATATAGTGTATGTAATATAAGGCTTCCCAGGCAGCACTAGTGGTAAAGAATCTGCCTGCCAACGCAGGAGACATAAGAGACGTGGGTTTGATCCCTGGGTCAGGAAGATCCCCTGGAGGAGGACATGGTGACCCACACCAGTACTGTTGCCTGGAGCAGCCCATGGACAGAGGAGCCTGGTGGGCTACAGTCCCTAAGGTTGCAATGAGTCAGACATGACCCAAATGACTTAGCACACACGCACGTGTGCATAATATGAGAAACAGCTATGAGATTTTTGTCTACTTTTTCAGGTGATATCTCACTTGATTCCTTTCTGCAACGCTTGGCCAGTTCTTGAGCAACTCTTCCAGGGAAAGGGAGCTGGCGTTTCAGTACAAGAAATGAGTAAGAGTGTATATGATGCTTCCAATATGAAAAGACCCATAGAGTTGTGCTCACTGTTATGGGAAGACTCCCTAGTTCCCAGGGACTGGAATGAATTACTCCATCCTCCCAGTGCCCTCCAATGCTATCCTGACCATTCAGTAATTCCATTGTGCATCACACAGCAACCTTGTAAGTTCCTTGAGGGCATTCATCTTGTGACCCTCGGTGCTCAACCCTAAACACTGAAAAGTGAAAGCGAAAGTCGCTCAGTCGTGTCCCACTCTTTGTGACCCCAGGGACAGTCCATGGGATTCTCCAGGCCAGAATACTGGATTGGGTAGCCTTTCCCTTCTCCAGGGGATATCCCCAACCCAGGGATCGAACCCATGTCTCCCGCATTGCAGGTGGATTCTTTCCCAGCTGAAACACCAGGGAAGCCCAGGTATACTGGAGTGGGTAGCCTATCCCTTTTCCAGTGGATTTTCCCAACCCAGGAATCAAACCAGGGTCTCCTGCATTGCTCCTGAATTCTTTACCAACTGGGATATGAGGGAAGCCCCTAAACACTGTAGGCGTCTGACTATAGCCTGGATCATTGAATTGAATCATCCATCACCAATAAGACATCCTGTATTTTTTTTTTAATCAATGGAACCAGAAAGCAGTATATGGTTTAAAATAATATCATTTTCATACCATTTCTGTTATTTCATGCCAGAAACTGTATGTGAATAATGTTGTCTCCTCTGCCTCCTTAATTTTTTTGCTTGTGTTCTTTTGCTGTGCTCATTCTTTAGGCATTTGAAGTTTCTCATTGCCCTCTGCCTTCTTCTGTGACTTTGCATATGTCCTTCTCTCAGGCTTGAGAGTTAGACAGCTCCTCAGTCCATGGGATTTTTCAAGTAAGAATACCAGAGCGGGCTGCCTTTTCCTACTCCAAGGGACCTTCTTGATCCAGGGATCAAACCCACGTCTCTTGCACTGTAGGCTTCTTTACCCTCTGAGCCACCAGGGAAGCCCCATCCACCTGCCAATGCAGGAGATGCCAGAGACAAAGCTTTGATTCCTGAGTCAGGAAGATCCCCTGAAGGAGGAAATGGCAACCCATTCCAGTATTCCAGCTGGGAGAATCCCATGGACAGAGGAGCCTGGTGGGTTACAGCCTATGGGGTCACAAAAGAGTTGGACTGAACGACTGCGCGACTGCGCATACATGCACACAAGACCCAGTAGCAGGCCAAGAGCTGCTCCTCAAAAGGAGGGTAGTTATTCACAGAAGGTGGCAGGTTTTGCTCCGCAGTCCTAAAGGCTTGTGCTGCAATTCACCTCGAGAGTCCTGCCAAAGGCTCCAAACAACATCCCTACCTGCTGCTGACCCTTCGAGCATCGTTGGATCTGCTGGACCACGTGGCCCTAGTGGCAGGGCAGCTTGAATGGCAGTCCGGACCTGTTGCAGAGCCTTCTTTCCTTCTGGGTCTCACTCAAAACTAGTAGCTTCAGGAGTCACTTGGTACACTGGCCACGGTAACACACCCAAATGAGGAACACGTGGCCTCCAAAGGCCCTATTGGCACTCTATCTTTTCCTTTGTAGCAAATGCAAGAACTCAGTCTTCACCTTGGAAAAGATACCTCCACATGCCCCATCCCACTGGGACCCTAGAAATCTCTAGAAATCTTAACAATAAGTTTAGAGAAGTTGCTGCCCATGCTTCACAAGAATGAATCATCATGTCACTAACATAATGGGCCGGATTACTATCGTGTGGGGGAAGGTGAGGACGATCCCTGTGAACCATGGCTCAGGACTGGAGAGTGCACGTACTTCTAGGGTAGAACAGTGTAGGTGCCTTGCTGGCCTTGCCAACCGGAAGTAAACTGGTTTCGGTGATGCTTATTGTTAGGTATAGAAAAAAATTTTTTTGCCAGATCAATAGTGCAAACAAGGTACCAGGGGATGTGTTAATTTGCCCCAGCAATGAAACGACATCTGGTTTGTGTGTGCATGCTCAGTCGCCTCAGTCGTGTCTGACTCTTTGCAACCCTTTGGA
>NW_011494951.1:10798560-10807982 GCF_000754665.1 Bison bison bison | reverse complement strand
CGTCTCCTGCATTGGCAGGCGGTTTCTTTACCACGACTGCTACCTGGGAAGCCCAGCATCTAGTGCAGCAGTTACAACTGCAGCCACCACCCAGGGAACCTTACAATAAGCCATTGTTATTCCCCAAGACCCATCTGTCTTCTGCACCGACCAAATAAGCAAGTGCAATGGGGATGTGGTTGGAATCCCCATCCTTATTTCTTTCTGGTCCTTGATGATGACTCTAATCTCCAAGAATGTACCATTTCTTTCATTTTTACTGTCTTCCTAGGCAGAGGCTGTTCTATGACTTCCACTTGGTCTTTCCCATTATGCTAGCCCTCCATCCACAAGTCAGGGAAATGATGTAGGAATTTTGCTGGTAGCTGAGCAAGTCTATTTCAATTATGCATTCCAAAACTGAGGTATGCACTGGGGACCCATGGCCCCACCATGAGATGAACCTGAGCTAAAATTTCATTGATCACATGACCTAAATAAGAATCTACTCTAACTGGTATAGTCAAAGCTATGGTTTTTCTAGTAGTCATGTACAGATGTGAGAGTTGGACCACAGAGAAGGCTGAGCACGAAAGATTTGATGCTTTTGAATTATGGTGCTGAAGAAGACTCTTGAGAGTCCCTTGGACAGCAAGGAGATTAAACTAGTCAATCCTAAAGTAAATCAACCCTGAATATAGGACTGATGCTGAAGCTCCAATACTTTGGCCACTTGAGGAGAGAAGCCGACTCATATTGGGAAAGGTGGAAGGCAAAAGGAGAAGGGGACGACAGAGGATGAGATGATTAGATTGCATCACTGACTCAATGGACGTGAATTTGCGCAAACTCCGGGAGACAGTGGCTTACATGGTAGCTCAGCTGGAAAAGAATCCATGACAGTAAATGACAGGGAAGCCTGGCATGCTGCAGTGCATGGGTCACAAAGAGTCGGACACAACTCAACAACGACAGCAGCCACTAGCTACTGGAGTTTGGTAATGTTTTGGGTTCCTTGAAATTAGTTCAGTTCAGTATTCCCTAAAAGTCTGGTTATTTCCTCTTCTATAATACACACTTACCATGATAAAAACTCACAGATCCCTTTGGGGAGGGGTGGGAGAATGATTAACAATATAAATTTTGGCAGTGTACTGGGAGCCTTCCTCAAAAGGACCAATCTTAGCGATTCCAGGTCTGTCAACTGGCTCAAGTCTGGGAATTAATGAAGAGGCTGTGAGTCTCTATCTTTATGACTCAATTGAAGTTCTGTTCATTTCACCTTGAACTTTGCTATTTATTCAGGGCAAGTAAGAATTTAGTAGGTTTCCCACGTCACTGCTAGGAACCACGTGATCAATAGCCAACATCACAGGTTGGGTGAGTTAAACTCTTCTGATTGGTGTTTTGACGCCTCTGCCCATGATGGTAACCAGACCCATCTTGCCTCTGGTAGTTGAATGTTTCCATTTGGCCATAGGATCCTGGAGTCCAGTTACCCTCAGTGCATTTAGATTTCCCGATTCAGGGACTGTGGTTCACATTGTGAGGGCTAGACTAAATAGAAAAGTGATCAGAGATCTTACAGGATGCTAGAGCCCCCCCCCCAAAAAAAAACAAAACAACTTTACTTCTCACAGTAATTGTGAAATGTATGTCTTCTGGACCCTCACAAGGTGAGTGGGTAGGTCTTAAGTGACAAATCCACTTTAACACACCAGTCCCTAAAACTACATATCTCTTTACCTACATTAAATTCAGGAAGATCCAGCATTTCTAGTTTGCCCACCATTGATCACCTTTTCCAAGTCCACGTTTCAGCCAGCCAACCAAGCAACAAAACTCTTAGAGTCCCTTCTAACTCCCTGAGCTACAATACGAAGCACAGAATCTCAGATCCGTGAGCCCATATCAATGCCTGGCCTGATCTAACTTTATGATTCTTCCACCAATAGTCCACACCCTTAATACCCATTCCCACTCATATCCCTCAGATTGTGTCTATATAAGTTAGAGAACTCAAGCAGTGCTATTTACAATAGCCAGGACATGGAGGCAAGCTAAATGTGCATCAATAGAGGAATGGATAAAGAAGATGTGGTATATATATATACAGTGGAATATTACTCAGCCATAAAAAAGGAATGGAGTTGTGTCATTTGCAGAGATGTGGATGGACCTTGAGACTGTCATACAGAGTGAAGTAAGTCAGAAAGAGAAAAATATCATGTATTAACACATTTATGTGGAATCTAGAAAAATGGTATAGGTGATCCTATTTGTAAAACAGAAACAGATACAGATGCAGAGAACAATCATATAGACACCAAGAGGGAAAAGGGGGATGGGGTGAACTGGGAGATTGGTACTGACATACATACACCACTGATCCTATGTATAAAATAGATAACTAATGAGAACCTAAGCAGCACAGGGAACTCCACTCAGTGCTCTGTGATGACCTAAATGAGAAGGAAATCCAAAAAAAAGAGGGGAAATAGGTATATGTATAGCTGATTCCATTTGCTTGCAGTTGAAACTAACACAACACTGTAAAGCAACTATACTCCAATAAAAATTAATAGAAGAAAGAACACTCAAGTAGGTCTTTTCCGTTTTGTGTGCTTCTTCATGGGTCGTGCTTTGTGCCTCACCTTGAGGACTTGCGGACTTGAGTCTAGTTATGGGTCTAGAAGCATGCCATAGGGTTGGGGGTTGGTCCTGAGGAGAATCAGGGCTGTCTCACATAACTGCCTCAGAGCTGGGCATTACTGTTTCCCCAGACCATGCAGGGTTACCCCCTCAGCCAGGGATGGAGAAGCAGTCCTCACTGGGGATGAAGAAACCTCTTGAACTAGTGAAGAAGACTCATCAGAATTTAGGGGCACAAAGTCCCCAGCATCCTCAAGGTCTTCACACACATCCCCATCCCAACTTTCAGGGTTCCATTTCTTCCCAGTCGGGGTCCTCACTTTAACAGTAATCCATCTACAAGGCTGAACCTCTCTTCAGATTGTAATTGGCTGGTTGGATGAGACTTTGGGTTTGGTTTTCTGCAATCTCAGTCCTGCAGCTATAGGAGATAAGCCTCTCCTTTGGGACACATATAGAAGGGTTTAAGTCACTTACATGGCACTTGAATGGAGAATCTGAGGCTCTGAGCTCATCTTTTTCTTTCTTCCGTTTGTCCAGTAACACTGGAAGCAACCAACCAATCTCACTTTAATTGTTAGTTTGAAAAAAAAAAAAAGGTTTAAAAGTATTATATGCATGGTCACCCAGATACTTAAGTGGGTGGTTAGGGGCATCCAGGGCTTCCCAGGTGGCACAAGTGGGAAAGAATGTGCCTACCAATATGGGAGACATAAGAGACACAAGTTCAATCCCTGGGTCAGGAAGATCCCTTGGAGGAGGGCATGGCAACCCACTCCAGTATTCTAGCCTGGAGAATCCCATGGACAGAGGAGCCTGGTGAGCTACACTCCTCGGGGTCACAAAGAGTCAGACATGACTGAAGCAACTTAGCACGGATGCACAGGAGCATCCAAAGGTGATGTTGCAAATCTCTCTTGAAAGATCATGTCATGGACCATCATTATTCTCTAGGTTATTGGAAATAGAGTCATAATATATTTAAGCCTAATGACTTGATGCTTTCAATTTGTGGTGCTGGAAAAGACTCTTGAAAGTCCCTTGGACTGCAAGGAGATCAGACCAGTCAATCCTAAAAGAAACCAATTCTGAATATTCATTGGAAAGACTGATGCCGAAGCTGAAGCTCCTCTACCTCAGCCACCTGATGCAAAGAGCTGACTCATTGAAAAAGACCCTGATGCTGGGGAAGATTGAGGGCAAGAGGAGAAAGGGACGATAGAGGATAAGATGGTTGGATGGCATCACTGACTCAGTGCACATAAATTTGAGCAAACTACAGGAGATAGTGAAAGAGAGGAAAGCATAGCATGCTGCAGCTCATGGGGTCACAAAGAGTCTGACATGACTTAGCAACAACCACAACAGTGACTTTATTTGCAGTCATTAGGATAGCTTGAGGAATCATGGTCCCAAAATTCAGACTATACTACAAAGCTACAGTAGTTAAAACAGTGTGGTATTGGCACAAAAGCAGACACGTAGATCAGTGTCAATCCGCTTCACTTGGTCTTTGAATTCAAATGCTAATCTCATCCAGAAACACCTTTACTGACACACCCAGAATAATGTTTGACCAAATATCTGTGCACCCCTTAGTCCAGTCAAGTTGACATAAAATTAAGCATCCCAGTCTTTGATACTTGACTAGTACCTGATGCACTGTGGTGCCAACAGAGGTTTATTCAACTGAACTGAGCATACGGTTCATCATGTATATAAAACATCGATTCACTTTGAAATTAGTTTGTAAATGATGACACCTCTCACAAAATGCTATCAGTTCAGCTCAGTTCAGTCATTCAGTTGTGTCCGACTCTTTGTGACCCCATGGACTGCAGCATGCCAGGCCTTCCTGTCCATTACCAACTCCCAGAGCCTACTCAAACTCATGTCCATTGAGTCAGTGATGCCATCCAACCATCTCATCCTCTGTCATCCCCTTCTCCTCCTGCCTTCAATATTTCCCAGCATCAGGGTCTTTTCAAATGAGTCAGTTCTTTGCATTAGATGGCCAGAGTATTAGAGTTTCAGCTTCAGCATCAGTCCTTTCAATGAATACTCAGGACTGATTTCCTTTAGGATTGACTGATTGGATCTCCTTGCTGTCCAAGGGACTCTCAAGATCAATTCACTTTGAAATTAGTTTGTAAATGATAACACTTCTCATGATATGCTATAGACTTTGAAATATTTACAACATACCAATAATCAATTGGGCTTCCCAATTGGCTCAGTGGATAAAGAATCTGCCTACAATGCAGGAAATGCAGGAGACATGGGTTTGATCTCTGGGTCAGGAAGATCCCCTGCAGCAGAAAGTGGCAACACAGTCCAGTATTCTTGCCTGGAAAATTCCATGGACAGAGGAGCCTGGTGGACTACAGTCCATGGGGTCACAGAGTTGGACATGACCGAGCCACTGAGCACAGTCATTGTACCCAGACCTGGTTTGTCGTAATGTGTTAAGTACAAAGTACTCTGAGGGTGCTAGTTTCTATGCAGAGCACTCAGGACCTCTGAGTCTTATTAATGAGAGCAATAAAAAGCTGAAATATAGATTGGGGAGTTGAGAAATTCCCTCTAAAGAGGTGACATTTACAACCAAGCCTGAAGGATGAATTCCAGATAGTCACTGTTCTGTATTCTTATGATTGTGAAAGAGTCAGGGATTTGTCTGCCAGCCACAGTCCTGTATAGAGGATGTCCTGTTACCAGCATCCAGTAGATGTGTGACAGCTTGGGGGGCTGACCCAGAGTGACCTGCTGGGTCCTTCTGTAGAGTATAAGCAACAGAGAAAGCCGGGTACACGTCTCTTTTTCCTTAGTACTTTGAAGACCTGTATGAATTTTCTTCACAAGCATCTATCATGCTCACCTCCATAGTAAGTCAAAATTAGAAACTGCTGGTAGCACTCCATCCCTCCTATTCATTTATAGGGCAATTTGGTAGTGAAATGAAAGTCACTCAGTCTTTGCGACCCCATGGACTATACAGTCCATGGGATTCTCCAGGCCAGAACCCTGCAGTGAGCAGCCTTTCCCTTCTCCGGGGGATTTCCCAATCCAGGGATTGAACCCAGGTCTTCTGCATTGCAGCAGATTCTTTACCAGCTGGGCCACAAGGGAAGCCCAAGAATACGGGAGTGAATAGCCTTCCCTTCTCCAGCAGGTCTTCCTGACCCAGGAATCGAACCAGGGTCTCTTACATTGCAGGTGGATTCTTTACCAACTGAGCTACTAACATGTCACTAATGGTTTATAAAGTCCATACCCTTTGCCTTAAGACGATTTTATTTTAGAATTTTGTTGTGGATAAATGTGGGTGTGCAAAAAGGTCTACAATCATTACACCAACCAAAAGGTGTGAGGTGACAAATGTGTTAATTAACTTGATTGTGGGAATAATTTCACAATGTATACACACGTCCAATTATCACATTACACTGCTTAAAGAGATATGATTATTATTGATCAGTTATACCTTCATAGGCCTGGGGGAGGGGGAAAGAATGAGAATATTCATGCGGGGATTGTTACATTAGAGAAAAATGAGAAATAATGCAAATATCAAGTCTGGGGGAACAGTGGGATGAGTTAAAGGCCATTCCCCTAAGAACGTCCTCCCCAGCCCTTAGAAACGAAGGGCAGAAGACTAGGCGACGACAATTCACTTGGGAAACGAAACAGAGAGAAGAAAAAGAGTGATGATAAAAGCAGGGGCAAGTGACGCGTCCCCAGCAAACGGCAGAGACACCCGTGCCACTGTCAGGAGCCCAGGTGCCACCCCAAGTTACCTCGGCTGTTAAGCACTTCAAAGGCGATGGCAAATGACAGGGAGACCTGGCCGGGGCTGGAAAATGTACCATTATGTACAGTTATTTTCCAAAATAAATTGTTTGATCTTGGATTAGGGTAGGGCTTTTATGAAAGAAAAACGTACTCACACTTCAAATGTCAGTCCCAATAATAGAAGGACGCAGAAGTCAATTCTGAGTAAGTTCAGGCCTCTGGGGTTCCTTTGTTCGAGAATGACTCTCTGGGTCCACGTTGCAGGTAGAATCTGTCCTTGGCAGGCGTTGGGGGACTGGGCAGCCTTGCTGTCTTCAGGGTGTTGGCAGCCAACCTGCGGTCTCTCTGGGAAGCCCATGAGTCAGGAGCACAAGGTCTGTGGCTGAGATCTAGAAAAGCAAAGGGGGTTCTGGCAGATAGGGTGGTGAAGGGGGGCGCAGATGCTGTGGGGGGCAGGGAAGTGGCACTGAAAGTAAGGTCTGGGAAAACAGAGGGCAATAATAATTCTGGATAATAATTCCTAGTATGTTAGAAAAGAGTCTGTGTAATAGAGATTGCACCAGTGCAGGCTGTCATTCAGGCACGTGTGAAATACTCGCCACCCAGGTGGCACCAGTGGTAAAGAATCCACCTGCAATGCAGGAGAAGCAAGAGATGCGAATTTGATCCTTGGGTTGGGAAGACCTCTTGGGGTAGGCAGTGGCAGCCTGCTCTAGTATTCTTGCCTGGAAAATTCCATGGACACAGAGGCCTGGCAGGGTACAGTCCACGGGGTCACAGAGAGTCAGACAGGACGTAGCGACTGAACAATGACAAAGAGTCCCAAATGATGCACTGCGTTCGTGTTCACATTTACGTTTTCCTCTTTTCACGGCAAAGGATGTTGCGTGTCTGTGCTGCCATATACTGAAAGTGAAAGTGAAGCCACTCAGTTGTGTCCAACTCTCTGTAAACCCATGGAATGTAGCCCACCAGGCTCCTCCGTCCATGGGATTTTCCAGGCAAGAGCACTGGAGTGGGCTGCCATTTCCTTCTCCAGGGGATCTTCCTGACCCAGGGATCGAACCCAGGTGTTCTGCATTGCAGACAGATGCTGTACTGTCTGAGCCACCAGCGAAGCCTTACTATATACTAGAAAAGGCCTGTTCTCTGTTTTCAAACGGTTCACAACCTAGGGGGCAGATGGACAAGAGGCTGTGGATGATATTGGCTGAGAGCCTCAACAGCGAGGACCGGAATGCCACGGTTCAGTTCCACCCCACCCACCACCATGTGGGTTACCCTGGACTAGTTACTTAGCCTCTCTATGTCTATGCTTTCTCATCTATCAAATAAGAGCGATCCTTGTTGCAAGGATTGAATTAGTTAGTACTCATAAAGCACATGGAACAATGCCTCAAGCTTCGTAAAACTTGTGTAAGGGTTAGTTACTGAGTAGCAAGTATTCTTCCTAAATTCCTATAATGGCCCCATGAAATTAGTGCTGTTATTTCTACTTTACAAATAAAGAAAACTAAAGCTAACTTCAGAGATTTAATAATTGTGTGAAATCTAATTCACACAATTAGGAAGTGACAAAACTGAATTCAGAGTGCAACGTCTTTGACATTTGACCACATGGTCTGGCGTGGGTCAGTAGTAGATTACAGAAGCCTCAACAGCAGCTCTGAGGTCTTTTGGACAATTTAAGATGATGACAGAGAACCTTATGGGGTAGAGGCTTCTGAAAATGGAGTTTCTTCAGTTATCAAATTTGCCCATTTTTGTTTGGCTGGGACCTAGCATAGTAACTGACTTGTAATAAATGCCCACTAGATGCTTTCTGAGTGAGTAAATGAATGAATGAATAATAGCTTTTACACATCCGTCTATAATAGCTTTTTATCTATATATTATGGACAGACTGGCCTAGAATTAAGGGATGTAAATTGCTAGGATAGCTCCTCGAATTCATTCTGATAAGTGTTTACCTATTTATTTTACAAAAATATACTGAGCACCCACACGTGCCAGGCAGCATGCTAAATTCTGAGTGCACATGCGTGGCTAAAACCAACATATCAGCAGCATTCATGGAATTTATGATTTCATGGCAGACACAAGCAAGAGGAAAGGAAATAGCCAATACAGACATGATTACAAATAATGACAGAGACCAGACCAACAGAATTCAGTGATAGAAAGTGATGACCCATGGATAGGACATTTCGATAATTGGTCATGGATGTCATTCCATGGACTTACGGAATGACGAAATGAATACTGGGTGGTCGATGCTGTGGGGCTGGGTTTTACCATTGAGCTGTTCTCAGCAGCTACAGCCTTCTTGCGCTATGTTCTGCTGTGCTTAGCAGCTCAGTCCTGTCCAACTCTTCCTGACCCCATGAACTGTAGCCCACCAGGCTCCTCTGGCTATGGGATTCTCCAGGCAAGAATACTGGAGTGGGTTGCCATTTCCTTCTGCAGGGGATCTTCCCAACCCAGGGATCAAACCCAGGTCTCCTGTATTGCAGGCAGATTCTTTACTGTCTGAGGCACCAGGGAAGCCCAAGCTACCAGGGAAGCCTTCTTGGCCACGACAAATACTTAGTGAATTTAGTTTAGGCAAGAGAACGGTAGAGAATGACTGTAGACATCACTAAAAAAGGAAATTCAAGATGTCTCCAAAGTTTCGAGGTTGAGACAGATTTCCAAGTTCTTTGGAACCATCAGCAAGGCTCTCCTGAGCTGCAGACTGACTCCACTTATAAATTTTAAATGCCTGAATCAGGACAACTGATCCAGATGAGAAGTCAGCCTTTAGGAGTTCTAGAAAGTCATCAATCATCTTATTTTCAGGTGATAGCCAAAAGCAAGGAGAGAAGTTTTCAGCATCCCCTTGGGGTCTTGTTTCCTCTGTTCCAGAGAGAAGTTACTTAGTAACTGTTTTAGGGATTCCTGGGGCTGAAATTAGCCTCCCAGAGCCTCCTTCCAGTCTCTGGTCTGTCTGAGTCCCAGCC
>NW_011494951.1:10781105-10798460 GCF_000754665.1 Bison bison bison | reverse complement strand
TGAGTCCCAGCCACCCTCTTCATATCTGTATGTCCTCTCGCTCAAACCAAGGGCTTATCTTGTCATTGACTGGCTCCCCAGGATCCATGCAACAGACTGTAAACTTCTTAAAATGGTACCTAAGGCCTTCTAGAGGCATCAACAATTTTTACTATTTCTACTTTTGCAAAGTTTCTTGACTTTTCTTGATGTCAAATATCTCCATTTCTTTAGTGTCCCCTCTGCCTGTCATGACTTTCTGCAGACTCTCACCTTTGTCTCTCTGACACATCCTTCAAGGATAAACACAGATGCCAACTTCTCTATGAAGCCTTCTTTAACTTTACTAGTTTGAATACATTCCTCCTTCCTTGAAGGCTCTTTGTACATTATTTAGCTTTCCTTTGATAGAGTTTGAAGATACCTACCTTAAGATGCCTTAGATTTATTTCTGCCTTATCTCTAGTGTTAATGCCTACTTCCTATCTGAGCCTGTCCTTCACACTCCACAGTGTCATTTTACATGTATTTCTGAGGTTGAGTAATCCCTGGTACTTTTTCTAATAATAGCAGTAGCAACTATGAATACTTACCAAGTGCCAAGCACTGTTCCAGTCAATTTATTGCATCCTCAATGTCTGTTCAGAGAACTTTTAGGGGTGATTCAATACTCAACCTGCAAAATTATATGCAAACTAGTATGGTTTAATTTTGCACTTTTATTGACTTATTTAATTCTCATAAAAAGCATAGGATTGCTATTAGCCCATTTCACAGGTTAGGAAACCGAGGCACAGAGAAGTTAAGTGACTAGGATCACACAGCTAAATGCAAGATTCAAGCCAGGTCACTGAAGTTCCAAAGTGCATCCTCTAAGAGAATATTCATGTCTGTTTATTTTATCTGCCCATCACATTTCAGCTGTATCTTGCATGTATATGTTAGCTAAATGCTTATGGAATGAAGAGGCAGAAAGAAAAAATAAAAGGCACAGATATAGGCAAGGAAAGGCAGAGAGACAACAAAAGAGTGGTAAGAAAGCCAGCTTTCTAAAGCAAACACAGCTTAGCAGAAGGAACTGAAGCCCTTGCAATTGGATGACTCCAATATCTAGACGAGTCAGACAGGCAAATGGAAATTAGGGACACAAGCTGGTGAAGACTGTGGTGATGGAAACCACGGAGGACGGACAGGTACTAACGGGTCCTACTGCATGCTGCCGTGCCGGCAGAGATGGCGCCAAGGGGTGCCAGAGCTTCTTTTCAAGAGAAGAGGAAAATCTGGATTTTACATGAAAGTCTTTGTTTTTGTAAGCTGTTGGCAAGTATTTCAAGTGAAGGGAAAAACAAACTCTCTGTGGGTTAGACCCAGGGTGACTATAGTAAGATGAAGCCGCCAACTCAAAGGTCAGACCAGGTTTTAGGGCATCTTGAATGTCTGTGGAGAGGACTTTGGGGGCATATTCAACACAGCGTGCAAAATTATATGCAAACTAGCATGGTTCAATTTGGGGGGTAATAGAAGTGTTGCACCGGGGTTAGACGTGTTCACTCTTACGGTATACAAACATTGCTTCTTGAATTTCTTTATGGTTTCCCAAAAGAGTTGATTTACAGGCTTCAAATGAGCACATTTCTTTCACTTCTCAGGCTTAACGCTGTGATAGAATAAGATGAGTCATAGCTGGTCCCTTAGTGGTGGGGGAGGGATAAGGAGGTTGGGATTAACATAGACACACAAATATATTCATATATGTATAACAGATACTCAATGAGGACCTACTGGACAACATGTGGAACTCTGCTCAGTACTCTCTAATAACCTATATGGAAAAAGATTCTGAAAAAGAATAGAGACATGCACATGTGGGAACCCCTGGCGGCTCAGTGGTAAAGAACCCGCTTGCCAAGCAGGAGATGAGGGTTCGATCCTTGTGTAGAACCACTTCCAGTATTCTTGCCTGGGAAATCCCATGGACAGAGGAGCCTGGCGGGCTGCAGTCCTTGGGGTTGCAAAAAGAGTTGGACGCAACTTAGTAACTAAACAATGACAACATATGCATATGTATAGCTAAATCCCTCTGCTGTACATCTGAAACTAACACCACATTGTAAATCAAATATACCCCAATATCAAATAAAAATTTTAAGAAAAGAGTAAGAAAAGCCAGAAAAACAAAAGAAGCAGGGAAGTGGTAAAACCAAGTAGGTAACTTGATCATGCAAAGGATTAAATATCTAACGGTGTGACTTTGAGAGTACGTGCTGGAAGATTCGGACGATGAAAAAAGCAGAAGTAGTTTGGCAAGGCTTCAGGGTAGAAGTGGGGACAATGGGTGTCTGACACTGAGCAGGACGAAAACTAAAATCCAGGTGATGAGAGCCATTTCATGCTCTTGCCTTTTTTTCTAATTAATTCTGTACGCATGGCTTGGGTACCTACCCAAGGGCTTAGTACCCTGCTGGCTACCGGGGATAAAGAACAGCGAGGCTCTAAAGATGAGCAGGATGGACCTAGGTTCAAAGTAGCAAAATGCTTAAGACTCAGGCAGATGGATATGAATCTTGTCACTGTCCTTATTTGATCTTAGCCTCTCCAAGTCCTGGTCTCCATATCTGTAAAATAGGGACAGTAATTCCATCAATCACAGGTTTGTTGTGAGATTAGTAAAGAATGTTTGCGTAAACCAGTCAGCACAGTGCCTGCCACATAGTAAGGACTTCATAAAAAAATAGCAATTACTACATCTATGTATAAATTCTCCAATAGAAGAATATAGAAAATACCGTTTATGCAAAGGGGGACATTATTGAATATTTCTTATCTCTTTCATTTTTTTTCTTTCATAGCATACACTACAATTTGAAATTATGTTTCCTAGCACCTACCTATGCATATATTAGGTACCTAATAGTAACATTTTTGAGCAGTCATATGTGTGGGCTCTAATCCATTCTGGTGCATCATCTCATCTAATCCATTGCAGCAGTCTTATGGATTGTTACGATTATTTTTCCCAATTTAAAAATAAGGTTCCCAAGGCATACAGAGATGAAGGCACTTGGTCAAGTTCACAAGACAGGTAAGTGGTGGAACCGGGGTTGAGATGTTCTCTGGCCAGTGTTCCAGTTGTGCCGTCTTCCAATGCCAATGAAGTGGAATGAACGCATCCGTGAATGGGTAATGAAAAAAGAAACAAGGTTCACAGAGCAGGAGCCACTTTAATTGGAGAGGAGGGTGAGTAGGGGTTTGTAGGTAAGCAAGGGACCAAAGGGCCAATGCTTGCCAGCATGAAATGAGATTGTAACTACAGGCAGATTGAGTATAGCAAACGAATAAACAAATTGTGTGTGTGTGTGTGTGTGTGTATGTGTGTGTGACAGAGACACGGAGACAGGCAGAAGGAGATGGAGAGGCAGAGAGAGGAAAGTTTTAATGAGCTTGGGCATTACCCTGCTGACAGTGGAGAAAACACTGAAGGGAAAACGTGGGCAAGCTTACTTCCCTTTCTATAATCAACCTTCGGCTTGTAATAAGGATGAACCCCAAGTCAGAAGAGAATTGTGGATGTGTGAACAGTATCAGATATTTCCGAACTTGGAATCTTTAGGTATCAACAGGAAGAAATATTTGCAATAACCGTTTGGAACGGTCTATAAGAAATAATGAGAGCAAAACTCCACCTTATTCAGAAAGGGATTCCCTAAATGGATTGCTGAGCTTTTCCCAGTTTTGATCAGTATGGGACTGCACCGGCCTGCTCGGTGTTACTTTAATTCTCCAACGTAAACACAAACTTGGGCGGCACTGAACTCTTGGGCCGCGTTGAGTTGGGGAATTTAAACACAGGCAACAGCTAGGTTTTGCAGTGGCCATCATTCCAAAACATAAATCAAGCCAAATTTGTTTGAAATCCTGTCTTTAGAAGGTTGTGTGTTTTGACAAACCTTGCAGCAAATTTGGTCCAGCTTTTGGATTTGTAATGAAACCTGAAACCCAGTGTGCTGGCCTGCCCTGGGGTCCTCTGGAAGGAAGCCTTCCAACCAGCCTTAGTGTATGTAAGGGCTTCCCTAATCTCATCCTGGCAAGAGATAGTTACTGTATTGGGTTGCATTGTAAGTTTGAGGTGGACTCTGCAAAAATTTCATGCAGTTATGGAGGACAAATCAAGACCACAATTTGGAGGCATTTTGATGCCTGAGTATTCTTAACAGTGTAAATTGCAGAATTAGCAATACCTTATCCCCTGTTGGCTAGTGACTTGCAGATACCCCAAGCCATGGTTGGGGCAGAAAGTTAATTAACCTGCTTATTAAAAAGAAGAAATGTCTCATTTGCATGCATTTACATTCAAGTCTTACATGCATCAAGCTTTTTGGTAGTCTCTGCTTTCTTTCTTTAATACCACTGACCTAGCTAGATACTGGCTCAAAACATTTACACTTTCTGTGCTTTTATATCTGGGCTTTGTTTAAGGGGTAGATGTCTGGTTATCATTGGTTCCAGCAGAATTTGATTGTCATATAGATCATTTCATCACTATAGACATTCTCTCCCCTCTCCTGGGTGGTGCAGGCTTTCTTCCAGTTATCATATACCATGATTGAGAAAAGATTCATGGACATAACCCATCTTAGAAAATAAAGGCCTTGTCTCCATCAGAGTTGGGCATGTTATTTGGGGATAAACCATTCAATTATTCGCAATTTCCTACTCAACTGAATTTTCCATGGACATGTTTTGCAGGAGTTTTCTCTGTCTTGCTTTTCCCATCTTACTTGGAGGTCTGCTTTGGGAGATTTTATTTCCTTTATTCTGTCTCCTAGGGAAAGAAGACAATTGCACCATGGGTGTTTCTTGGGCATTCCACATTCCAAATAATCATTATTTTTAACCTGAAAATGTTTCAGTGACCTGAATCTAGGCCCCCTTAAAGCAGCCTGAGTGAAGCTTTGGGAGAAGGAGAGGGATTGGGCTGGGAAGAAAGTGCCAGACAGGGGAGGAAGGGGCTCCAAGGGAGGGACTGAAATGCAAAGACTCCACCAAGCTCTCAAACTGCGAGGAAAACCAAACTACAGAGGGAGCTTAGTGCAGAGGGAAGCCTGCCTGGGAGTGAACCACCAGCTCAGCTTTGGGGGACCCGGACACCCACTGTTCTGTGTTTTATAGCCCTCACCTCTCTGATCCATGACAATGGCTGTGGTTGTCTGGGGCTGAGGGCTCAGCTGGGAGCGGTTAAACCACCTATATGCTAACAAGCTCTGCCATCAGGTTGTGAAGGGTCCTGGCTGGAGGGGAAAGCAAAAAATAAAACCCCACCAAACCTTAGACCTCTGTCAGACTGCGAGGGGAAGGATATTTTTTGAACTAGTCTACGGTGCGGACAGGAAATGACCTCTCCACAAACTGCTTCTTTAAAAACAAGCAGTGATGCCTAAAGCCATCCAACTCCCCTCTCCCTCCCTCCCTTCCTCTCTCCCAGCCTCCCTCCCTCTCTGAAGCTCCAGCTCTCCGGCTTTCCCTCCCCTCCCTCTTCCCCCACCCTCCTCCCCCTCCCTCCTCCCTGCCGCCCGCTCTCCGGTCTCTCTCGCTATAGAGGCTCCCACGGCAGTTCCCAGCCACTGTGTTCAGCCTGCCTGCCTGCCTCTGTGTGTGAGAGAGAGTGTGTGTGTGTGTGCGTGCGTGTGTGTATGCGCGCGCGCGCGTGTGTGCGAGCGTGTGCGTGCGGCTACTTTGTAGTGGGAAGAACACAGCCCATGTGCTCTGCATGGACGTTACTGATACTCTGTTTGGCTTGATTTTCGACAAGCAGGCAAGATGTCCAGCACACCACATGACCCCTTCTATTCTTCTCCTTTCGGACCGTTCTATAGGAGACACACACCCTATATGGTACAACCAGAGTACCGAATCTATGAGATGAACAAGAGGCTGCAGTCCCGCACAGAGGTAAGGACTTCAACCTTGGGTGTGTGTTGCTGTCTTTTTTTTTTTTTTTTCCTGCCCCCAAACTGTGCCCGAGCTTTTCCTGCGTGGCTGGCTGCATCCTGCGGGAAGTGTCCCACTAGACCCTACCGCGTACGTGGAAATGAGCGCCAGGATGAAGCCACGAGTTTGAACGCTGGGTTTCTTGCACAGCAACTCTTGGAAGGTGGGGACGGTTTCTGGTGGAATCTTGAGATAGACAACCCAGCACTTGATTCGCCTGTCGGGTCTCCAGAAATGCTGCTTTCCCAGAACTCTGGCGTCTTGCAGGCTCCGCCGTCGGTCCCCTCTTAGTGTTTCTTGAGATAGAGTTCTAAGAGATTCCATGCTCATTGGCATCCAGCAAAATCATTTTTTTTTTTTAAAAAAAGCAAATCCCAGAGGAAGTCTGCTTTGACCTGCATTTGCTTTTCAAAGTCATCAGGATCGAGGTGAAAAGGGCAGTAGAGCCACCCGTGGTACTTTTCAGAACTGGCCCTGGAGGGACGTGATCCTCTATTTCCCTGTTAGATTCAGAAACCACTTGCTGGGGGCGAGGGGTTCTTGACTCTCTCCCATGGAGGGTAGGGATGTCTCCTGGGCTCTCCCTTCCACCAGAGCTGGCTCAGAAATCAAATCAGCTTGAGTTTTTGGCAAATTTTGTGATCTGGTGCCTGAGAGAGGAGCTTCACCTTGCAAGCAACTCTGGGAGCCAGGGGAGACAGGACTTTGAGAACTTTGTAAATGCAAAAACTCCAGGCTGCCTCCTGCAATTTAAATATTTAATGCCCGCTGACTTCTCCTCAGTGCTGGCTGAGCTGACAGGTCCTACAGCTGGGCCGCCCCTTTGCCTATAAGTTGGGGCTTTGTGTTGAAGTGTTCTGAGAAGGAGTTTGTCACAGAGTCACTTTAGAAAGTAGAAATCACTGGGAATTTTGTCCTTTCTGCAGAGTATGGATACCTGGAGGGTCGCTGGCAAAGAGCTTTTGGGGACTAGCATTGGTAGAATTTTAGGTAGAAGACTGACTCTCAGTTCCAAAGAGGGACTCAGTTAAGGTTGTATGATTAGATGGGAGCCCCAAATACACTTGCTTGAATTGTCAATAGAGCCATGGAGAACTCCTGATGTTTAATGTATTTAATGTAGCTAACAAGATGTGACCCGCTTTCTGACTGGCTAACTGCTGGACTAGGACTGATTTAAGAAAAAAAAAAAGTAGCTGAGCTGTCTTTATCACTGCTGTTTTCTTTATGTGTTAATACATCATAGATGTTACATATACTTGATACTATTGCTCTTCCCAAGAGCCAGTAGCTTTGACACAAGTGTAAACTCTTGTGCAAAGGGTGGTGAGCCTTTGGATATAAATGATATATGTGTGTTGTTGAAATTGTATGTTACAGTTTGTATATTTCAATGTCATTCTGATCTTTGCAACTGTGTATTGGAATCTTCGACTCTTACCCAAACTGTTGGTTGTCACAGCCTGCTTTCTAAATTAGGAGGATAGAGAATGTCTTCTAGTTCAGGCACACATAATTGCAACACAGATTTGGGGTAAACAAATGTCTTGAAATATGATTAGTTTTTTTAAAAAAAGAGACCAGGGGCCTTGATGGATTGATTGTTGAAGAGTAGCAGGATTTAAAAACAAACCGTGTTCACCTTACATCTTAGAAAGTTTTTGTGGAGTTGGGAGGAGGTTTTCCTCCCAACAACCTTCTCTGTTAGGGGAGCAGGCAGATTTCTCAGACATGTGTGTTCTCCTGTGTCCCTTAATTATCACCTGGCCAGTTCTGAGCTAGCATACTCATCTGGAAGACTTCTCTACGCTGGTCCTCATAAAAATCTGTAGGATGCAATAAGGTGCCTACATTTGTTTCACATGTGAGAGAAAACCTTTGAAAGCCCCTCATTCATGGCATGTTTCTTAAAAATGGCACATTATCTTTTGTGAGAGATAAAGTCAGGAATTCCTAACTTTTGGATCCTGGGGTATTACTTTTAAGTAGAAAAGCTGCTTCGTAGCTCGAGAAACTAGAAAAGAAAATCTTCCTATGACAGATCTTAAAGATGTTTTAAAACCTCTCTGGCTGACAAAAAAGCATGGAAAACTGTTTCTAGAACTGAATGTTCTAGAGCCTACCTTAAACATTTCTTCCCTTAGTTAGATTTTTAAAGTAATTATCCAAATAATTACTCTGACGCTTCCGTTTTGCTTTGCCAAGCAGTAAAGGATGTCATGAACCCGAGGCCATAAGTTTGCTTTCATTTCATAATGAAAAAAAGGAGAGAACCAAATAAGTACTCCTAAGATACATAAATCTTAACATTCAGTATTAGACTGGTCAAAGTTTATAACGGAGAAAAAGGGTTTAGAAAAGACTAACTTTTCTTGAAAAAGTTGCATTGTGCCTTTAACCAAGGATGATTATTTATGATGAAGTTATTCTGAACCCTAGGGAGAGATGGGCTGGAATAAAGTACAGTAATATCCAGAAAGAGTTATCAGTTTATAATCACACACAAAAATCAAATAGATGGTTGCCAGATCACTTTTAGAATGTAACCTGTGCATCCATCCATTTTGGGCAAGAGAGGCCGACCCTCTTTCTTTCTCTCTTCTGGTTCCTGCTTCTATATTCCTTGGTGTTTTTCATCGAGTCCTTACACATGTACACACGCACTTGCACACTCACACACACCCCTGGAAACACGCTTGACTCTCCATTCCTTTTTGAATGTACACTTGCCTAGAAAGAAATTGTAGCACATCCCATTTGCGATGAAAAAAGTTGTAACCAAGTTTGCAGAAATTTCCTGGAAACATCCTTCTTTATGGAAAGGAAAGAAAGTCGTGAAGAAGAAGCATGGCGCCCACCTACCTTCCTGCTTTTTTCTACCCCCCCAGAACATTCTCTTCTGGGACTGATGCATTTCTTCCAGTTAAATCCAGTCAGAGCCCTTCAGGAGCTGGGTAGTCTTAAAGAACCCAGGATTGGGAGTTAATCCTGTTTCAAACTTGTTTCTTCACTTACTAACTTGTTGGCATGGATCTTGTTTCCTCATCAGCAAATCCCCTGCAAGGCCCCTTTAATTTGAAAATCCAGATTTCTTTCGAAGTCCAGGGTTTGGTTTCCTTCAGTATGAACAAAGTGTCATGAACCAGAGTAATGAGCAAAGACATTATTTCTTGGCTCACGGTATTTAGTTCAGAATTGCAAATGGTAATGTGAAAACAGAGTCATAGTGGAGAAAATATTGCAGAGAGAAACCCTGGCAGTCTTGTTTAAGGCCAGCGCTGGAAGCAAGCAATTGCTGGGACAAAGTAGGTGTACAAGAAACGTCTGTGAACACGCGATCATGAATCTGTAAATGACAGAGCAGAGAGAGTTCAGCTGTGTCATTAATTCTTTACCTTCTGAGCCACCAGGGAAGCCCGGTGTCACTGAAATTGGCGTCATTCCTGAGAAGTACAATTCTGATGCCTTTGGGGGTGCTGGTACCTGCCTTTGGGGGTGCTGGTCTCCTTTAGGGACCAACTTCCCAGTGCCCTAAAACTGCTCATCTCCACCTCTCCACATTTATTTCATCATGAGGCAATTTAGATCCCTAATCTCTGTGGCCAGGGTACGCAAGTGTCTAAGAAATTATGGGATCTCATTTCTTTTTAAAGGAATATGAACGCTTTACAAAGCAAACCAATACAACATAAATATGTTTTCAATGCTGCCAGCTATTCTGGGAAATAAAAATTTCTTTGCAACACCAGAATCTCAGTGGAATTTCATAAAGAAACGCATGGATGTCCCCCCCCCTTTTTAGTTGAAATTAAGAGAAACTCTTGGAGTTTTTCCTCAATGTTGATCTGTATCCTAGCCAGTACGAAGAGGGCTACGGCTTTCCATTGTGTATGTTACCATGAATTGACCTGAGGTCTTCGCAAATTCATTTACTATTTGAACGATCTTGCTGTCTCACATGTATTTTTGGGAGAACAGAACTGCATAATTTTTTGTTTAACGCTGCACACAGAGTATAATCAGATAGGACATAAAACTATGTCCTAAAGATTTCAGAATTTGTTCTGTAACATGCTTCAATAATAATAGAAGAAGCAGTGTTATTTTCACTTCCTGAGGTCTGTGCTACAAGATAAAAAAAATATAGGTAAAATATAAGATCATCATAGTGACCTTCATTTTTAGTGAAAGGATTTCAGTAATGTCGGATTTTTATAGAATCTAAGGAACTTTAATCAAGTTATAAAAATTTTGGTGACTGTAGGTAACTTTTCTATACCTTATTTCCTCATTCAAAGACCAAAAATATCTCTGTTGCAATGAAGAGGTTTGTAAGTATATAGTTTTTTTTCATGTTGGCAGTCTGTTGATTTTGATGAAATGCCACAACCATCGGGAAAGTGTGGGTACCATGATGTGTTTCTTTTGTTTTGAGGGCTTTTCCCCTTGTATCAGTATTATACATTCCACTCCCAAAGAGAAGACGGTGATTACAATGGGAAGCCACCGCGGACACAAGGGTTTTCTCAGAATTACGGTGTTTAGTTTTACAGGATTTAATATGAACGTCGAAAATATTTGAAGACCTTGAAATTTAAATCTGCTGCTTTAGCCCCGCCTCAGTTCAACTCTCCAGCTCCCCGGGGAGGGGGTGGAAGGGGGTGGAGGGCTCTCAGGCTTTTCTTTCAGCTGCATTTTTATATACTTTAGTCACAGGGTTTCCCTTGTAACATCATGTTTATTCATGGGCTAGCTGAGTATCATTGATGTTCAGATGGAGCCTAGTTAAAATGAGATTAGGTATTTTGGATAGGTGGGGGAAAAAAAAAAGAAAACTGCTTTGTGATAAACTTGGATTTTTTTCCTTTTTTTCCCCTTAGAAATTTAGAAAGAAAAATGGTGCTGTTACTCTGAGGCATATGAATGATTTTCAGTGTTAAGCACAGAACTTTCCAAGTTTTTCGAAGGGGGGTGGTAAGGAGTGGGGAGCGGAGGGTGGGTTAGTAGTGGTAAGGAAAGCTATTTTGAAAATGTTAAATGAAACCAAAACTGAAGTTTTTTTAAAAAATGAGAACTCCCAACCTCTCTTATTTTTCAAGATCTCTACAAGGCCTCAGAAAACAAATTGCAGGACTCTTGTACTGATTTTATTTTCCTGAAGTCTTTTTTTTTTTTTCCATTTTCTTACTATGGGAACTGTTTTTAATTAAAAATTGCTGCAAACTAACTGTTCGTAGGAGGCCAAGAAGAAAAAAAGAAATCTCTCAACACCATTCTACACAGATTCTTATCAGCCTAAAATCAATGCATACTTAAATCTCCCCCCTTTTGGTGTGTAAATTATGATATAGGATTTAAACAGTATGCATCCTTTACGCATTTAGCTTTTTGTTTGGGTTTCAGAAAGAAATTAATTTAAATTGTATGGAGATAGGGCTATAAATCTCCTTTTATTACGTTTGTCCACATGAACTCATTTTCGTGTGGGACACAGAACACCCCCTTTCCGAGCGAGCAAACACAGCATATAACAAACAACGCCAGATATTCTCAAGAACGAGATTCATAAACTTACTTATTTGGATTCAGTTGGTGGGTCGCGGAATATAATTGATCTGGAAAAACAATCTCTTTTTGAAGGTAGCAGAAAACGGGGCTTTAAAAACATTTTCAGCTAAGGTAGGTATTACATATATCTTTGTGATTTCCTAAACAAGCTATTTTCCTCTTTCCTTTTTCTTCTTCCTCTTTCTTTCTTCTCTTTCCTCCCTCCCTCCCTCTCTTCCTTTCTTTCTTTTTCTTTCCTTTTTTCTTATCAATCTGAGCTTAGGTTTTCTTTTTACATTTAAATTCTGGCCACGTGCATCTGAACACAGGCAACTATTAATACTTGAGACAAACTTCAGCCATTCCTTCAAGAATTTTCCTACTTCAGGCAATGACAGTATCAATGTCTGGACATGCAAAGACTATTAAGACATTTTCTGTGTTTAGAAGCTTACCATTTGGTAACCAAGGGCAGAATACAACACCAACTCTTACAGTGAAGCCCCCTGTGAGATGGTTGGAGGGCACCACCGACGCGACGGACATGAGTTTGCGAAAGCTCCAGGAGTTGGTGATGGACAGGGAAGCCTGGCGTGCTGCAGTCCATGGAGTCACAAAGAGTCGGACTGAGCGACTGAACTGCCCTGTTGGGTTAATACACTGTGCTTTTGACTATTGAAAGATGCACACCTTTCTGAAAAGTAGTCATGATGATAGTCACTAATATCTATGGAGGGTTCCCAAGGTGCTCAGTACGTTCTGTAGATCAACTCACGTCACGCTCATAATCACCACCTCAAATTGGTACTTCTAACCTGTGCAGCCTTACTGATGAGGGAAAACTAAGGGTTATGTAGATTGTCTAAGGTCGCACGGATGGTAGTTCAGTTTTAGGAGTTATCCTCTTAACTGCAGCACTTCTCTGAGATAAGAAATACTAGAGAGGATTCTAGTTTTGCCTGTGGAAATGTATTGGTTGAATACATTTTTTCCTTGGATAGATTGACTTTGGCAGTGGCTGGAAAGTTGACCCCATCTACCTCACCTGGTTGGACTATTTGCCTCTCAAATGTCTGACTCATTTCAAAAGGGCCCATGTGAAATTCCAAAGGATGGCATCAGAGCTGCAGCATATACCCCGGTTATCAAAAAAGAGACTGCAATTACATCTGTCTACTGAAGAATGGATAGTTTCAGTATTCATTGACGTGATCTTATCTGAAGAGCCACTGGAATTGTTGTGGAATACTATGTATAGTTATCTAAGAGTTTAATTTCTTTTCAACTTAAAATATTTACGTTTCCATTCAGCGCTTGACTTGTCTCAGGTCTGCTCTGTGGGAGACGGTGGTTTAATTATTTTAAACATCAGTGGGATGAGTAGAAAAACTAACCCAACTTTGGTGGGATACAAGATTAGGAGAGTAAATTAGAATCTGGCATGATGTTGGCTTCCTTTGCAGGGAATTAATTAAGAATCGTAGGAAAACGAAACACAAAGAGGGAAGAGCCCTTCCAACTTGTATTGGTTTCTCTTTGTTCTAGTTTGATGCTAAGAGACAGTCTGTCCACATCAGTTTTCCTCGTGGTCCTAACCCTGCAGCCTCCTTTAGCCCCCTACAAGGCTACCGTCTTTACAGTAAATGCCTGCCCATGACTAGAGATAAAATGATCTCTTCCTGTGATGCACTCGCCAGCCCCAGATGCCTGTGTTCTGGTTCTTCTTTAACGAATAAGGAAGCTGAGGCTTAGAGAGGTGAAGACCAAGTCTATACGTGGGTGTCTCCAGGGTCTGGATGTTTTGACTACCCAAAGTCTGCTGGCGAAGGCTTCCTACTCCCTGATGGAACCCTGACAGCCACCCCTTGCCCTCACTTCACTGACAGTTTTTGTTCTTATTATTGTTTTATCACTCGGTCATGTCTGACTCTTTGTGACCCCATGGACTGCAGCACGCCAGGCCTCCCTGTCCTTCACCATCTCCCGGAGTTTACTCAAACTCATGTCCATTGAGTCAATGATGCCATCCAACCATCTCATCCTCTGTCGTCCCCTTCTCCTCCTGCCCTCAATCTTTCCCAGCATCAGGGTCTCTTCCAGTGAGTCAGCTCTTCACAGAAGGTGGTCATGGTATTGGAGCTTCAGCGTCAGCATCAGTCTTTCCAATGAATATTCCAGGTCCGTTTCCTTTAGGATTGACTGGTTTAGTCTCCTTGCAGTCCAAGGGACTCTCAAACATCTTCTCCAGCACCACTATGAACCAATCTAGTTTGAAGTTTCAGCCTTCCAATTAAAAACAATGCTGAGCATTAATGATGTGGTTGTTGTTCAGCCGCTCAGTCATGTCCGACTTTTTGCCACCCCATGGACTGCAGCACACCAGGCTTCCCAGTCCTTCACTATCTCTCAGAGTCCGTTCAAAATCATGTCCATTGAATCATGATGCTTTCCAACCATCTCATCCACAGTTGTAGATTCCACTGAAGAAGGGGAACCACCCTTGTTCTGGGGACACCATAGGTCCCCACGCTCTTTTTTGAATTTGAATGATCTCCTAACTATCCTCTCTGCTCCCTCTTCCTAATACATGATCTGTTTTCCCATAAGCAGCCAAGGTGATATTTTTGAAGCAGAAATCAGAGAACATCACTCTCCAGCTCCCCTCCCACTGGAATAAGCTCTAAAATCCACACTCTTGGTTGAAGACTGTTGATCTCCTGCTTCCTGATGGATGTTCAGCAAATTCCAGCCAAAAGAGACTTAGTTGGATCCATTAACATGCCAAGCTTGTCTGTACCTCAACACTCTTGCACTTAGCAGGAGAATGCATATACAGATTCCTTTTTGATAGCACTTATAAGTATTGTTGTCGTTGTTGTTTTGAGTCATTCAGTTGTGTCCAACTCTTCGCGACCCCACGGACTGCAGCATGCCAGGCTTCCTGGTCCGTCACCAATTCCTGGAGCTTCCTCAAACTCATGTCCATCCAGTTGGTGATGCCACCCAATCATCTCATCCTCTGCTGCCCCTTCTCCCCCTGCCTTCAATCTTTCCCAGCATCAGAATCTTTTCCAGTGAGTCAACTCTTCTCATCAGGAGGCCAAAGTACTGGAGCTTCAGCTTCAGCATCAGTCCTTCCAATAAATATTCAGGGTTGATTTCCTTTAGGATGGACTGGTTTGATCCTCTTGCAGTCCAAGGGACTCTCAAGAGTCTTCTCTAGCACCACAATTCAAAAGCATCAATTCTTTGGCACTCAGCCTTCTTTATGGTCCAACTCTCACATCCATACATGACTACTGGAAAAACCATAGCTTTGACTAGATGGAACTTTGTAAGCAAAGTGATGTCTCTGCTTTTTAATACGCTGTCTAGATTTGTCATAGCTTTTTTCCTAAGGAGCAAGCATCTTTTAATTCCATCTGCAGTGATTTTGGAGCCCAAGAAAATAAAGTCTGTCACTGCTTCCATTTTTTCCCATCTATTTGCCATGAAGTGATGGGACCAGATGTCATGATCTAGTTTTTTGAATGTGTGAGTATTGGGAAATCTAAATGAATTGGAATTTGGCATGGTGTTGGCCTGATTTGCAGGTAATTGATTGAATGTCCCAAAGAAAGTAATAACCATGAAAGAGGAGATTCCTAGCACTTAGTAGGGCCTCTTCGGATCAACCCCTGTCACAGAGAGACTCCCTTAATCACCTCAGTTAAAATTGCCTCTTGCCAGACATACATCCTCACTCACTTTCTATCCCATGCCCTGATCACTTTTTATGAAGGAATTATAGCAAGCTGGTATTTTCTTGCTTGTAGTTTATTTAAGTGTCTGCTTATCCTCAATAGAATGTGTACCATGTGAGGACAAAAGGCTCAGCCATCTCCTTTATAATTGTCTGCCCAGTGCCTCATTGCACATAGTTGATATGCAAAATTCATCTGTTGAATAAAGGAAGTTATGTGGTGCTTTTGAACTGTGGTGCTGGAGAAGACTCTTGAGAATCCCCTGGACAGCAAACAGATCAAACCAGTCAATCCTAAAGGAAATCAACCCTGCATAGTCATTGGCTAGACGAATGCTGAAGCTCCAATACTTTGGCCACCTGATGCAAAGAGCTGACTCATTGGAAAAGACCCTGATGCTGGGAAAGATTGAAGGCAGGAGAAGGGGACTACAGAGGACGAGATGGTTGGATGGCACTGACTCATTGGACGTGAATTTGAGCAAGCTCTGGGAGATGGTGAAGGACAGGGAAGCCTGGCAGGCTGCAGTCCATGGGGTCACAAAAAGTTGGACACAACTGAGTGACTGGACACTGACAACAAGGACTTTCTACACTGACACTGGATTTTACCTTGAATCTTCCCAACAATCATCTGTAGCTCCAGTTGGAAAAGAATCTATGAACCTAATAGCTGAGTGAAAATTCACAGAATGTTCTGCTATATCTACCAGGTGGGAAAAAAAAGGAGCCTGAAAAGAATTTCTTCTGTGAAGGCAGGCAGTGTTGAACTGAGAACTTTGCCCTCTGGGTGGTATGAATCTGTTGGGAATCTCCCGACTTCTGATGAAAAACATTTATACTTTTCTCATTTGTTCTTTCTACCACTTCCTCTCCTTGGATCTACTGGAGGGCTCACAGCCATGAATTATGATGTGAATTGTGATAATACCTTACATTTCCTGGAGCACTTTGTGTCTTGAGAAAGTGCTTTCAGGGCCATGAATTAGCTTTTTTCAAGTGTTTAGCGTAACAGAAAATATGGGAACATACTAGTATATGTTGTGCGTGTGTTCAGTAACGTCCAACTCTTTGTGACCCCACGGACTGTAGCCCGCCAGGCCCCTCTGTCCATGGGATTTTCTAGGCAAGAATCCTGGAGCGGGTTGCCGTTTCCTCCTCCAGGAAGCTGACCCAGGGATTG
Source organism: Bison bison bison (assembly GCF_000754665.1). Lineage (NCBI taxonomy): Eukaryota > Metazoa > Chordata > Mammalia > Artiodactyla > Bovidae > Bison > Bison bison. The sequence goes on along the minus strand of NW_011494951.1, from coordinate 10,782,021 downwards.
AACCTGTGTCACTTGCGTTTCCTGCTTGGCGGGCAGAGTCTTTACCACTGAGCCTAACTAGGACCTGGTGATGTGTTTGGGTGTGTTTGTGTGCAACGCGGGCATGTACATATGACAGAGTCAAAGAGAGAGACCGAGACGAGAAACATCCTGAACCCAGTCAGACTGTGTGTACGTATGAAACTTCTGGTCAGGAAACATACACAACTTTTTTGTTTTTTCCCTTTTGGTGTGAAAAAAGTAGCATGCATGGAATGTAAAGATCTGTACTGAAATGGCTTACAATAAATCAGATTTTGAGCCAAACCCTGGCTCTCCCTCTTGTTTGCTGTGTCATCTTAGGGAGGTCATTTAACTGTTCTGAACCCTTGTTTTCTTAGCCTGAGTTTTAAGTTGGCAGGTGAATGGCTAACGTGTAAAAATGCCTGGTATACAGTAAGTGCTCAATAAGTGGGAACTGTGATGATGATGGTAGAAAGGGGGATGGTGATGATGATTATGCTGCCCTGATTCTCTGTCCCATTTGCAAAATAAGTCATATAAGTCATGCAAAATGTTGATTTCCTAATCAGATCAGATCAGTCACTCAGTCATGTCCGACTCTTTGCGACACCATGAATCGCAGCACGCCAGGCCTCCTTGTCCATCACCAACTCCTGGAATTCACTGAGACTCACGTCCATCGACTCAGTGATGCCATCCAGCCATCTCATCCTCTGTTGTCCCCTTCTCCTCCTGCCCCCAATCCCTCCCAGCATCAGAATCTTTTCCAATGAGTCAACTCTTCCCATGAGGTGGCCAAAGTACTGGAGTTTCAGCCTTAGCATCATTCCTTCCAAAGAAATCCCAGGACTGACCTCCTTCAGAATGGACTGGTTGGATCTCCTTGCAGTCCAAGGGACTCTCAAGAGTCTTC
>NW_011494951.1:10780045-10780786 GCF_000754665.1 Bison bison bison | reverse complement strand
AACTCTCTAGCTTTTTCCATGATCCAGCGGATGTTGGCAGTTTGATCTCTGGTTCCTCTGCCTTTTCTAAAACCAGCTTGAACATCAGGAAGTTCACGGTTCACATATTGCTGAAGCCTGGCTTGGAGAATTTTGAGGATTACTTTACTAGCGTGTGAGATGAGTGCAATTGTGTGATAGTTTGAGCATTCTTTGGCATTGCCTTTCTTTGGGATTGGAATGAAAACTGACCTTTTCCAGTCCTGTGGCCACTGCTGAGTTTTCCAAATTTGCTGGCATATTGAGTGCAGCACTTTCACAGCATCATCTTTCAGGATTTGGAATAGCTCGAATGGAATTCTATCACCTCCACTAGCTTTGTTCGTAGTGATGCTTTCTAAGGCCCACTTGACTTCACATTCCAAGATGTCTGGCTCTAGGTCAGTGATTACACTATTGTGATTATCTGGGTCGTGAAGATCTTTTTTGTACAGTTCTTCTGTGTATTCTTGCCATCTCTTCTTAATATCTTCTGTTTCTGTTAGGTCCATACCATTTCTGTCCTTAGTGAGCCCATCTTTGCATGAAATGTTCCTTTGATATCTCTGATTTTCTTGAAGAGATCTCTAGTCTGTCCCATTCTGTTGTTTTCCTCTATTTCTTTGCATTGATTGCTGAGGAAGGCTTTCTTATCTCTTCTTGCTATTCTTTGGAACTCTGCATTCAGATGCTTATATCTTTCCTTTTCTCCTTTGCTTTTCG
>NW_011494951.1:10779572-10779945 GCF_000754665.1 Bison bison bison | reverse complement strand
TTCACTCTCCACTTTCACTTTCATCAAGAGGCTTTTGAGTTCCTCTTCACTTTCTGCCATAAGGGTGGTGTCATCTGCATATCTGAGGTTATTGATATTTCTCCCAGCAATCTTGATTCCAGCTTGTGTTTCTTCCAGTCCAGCCTTTCTCATGATGTACTCTGCATAGAAGTTAAATAAACGGGGTGACAGTATATAGCCTTGACGTACTCCTTTTCGTATTTGGAACCAGTCTGTAGTTCCATGTCCAGTTCTAACTGTTGCTTCCTGACCTGCATACAAATTTCTCAAGAGGCAGATCAGGTGGTCTGGTATTCCCATCTCTTTCAGAATTTTCCACAGTTTATTGTGATCCACACAGTCAAAGGCTTTG
>NW_011494951.1:10776104-10779365 GCF_000754665.1 Bison bison bison | reverse complement strand
GCTTTCTTATCTCTTCTTGCTATTCTTTGGAACTCTGCATTCAGATGCTTATATCTTTCCTTTTCTCCTTTGCTTTTCGCTTCTCTTCTTTTCACAGCTATTTGTAAGGCCTCCCCAGACAGTCCTTTTGCTTTTTTGCATTTCTTTTCCATGGGGATGGTCTTAATCCCTGTCTCCTGTACAATGTCATGAACCTGATTCCATAGTTCATCAGGCACTCTATCTATCAGATCTAGGCCCTTAAATCTATTTCTCACTTCCACTGTATAATCATAAGGGATTTGATTTAGGTCATACCTGAATGGTCTAGTGGTTTTCCCTACTTTCTTCAATTTAAGTCTGAATTTGGCAATAAGGAGTTCATGGTCTGAGCCACAGTCAGCTCCTGGTCTTGTTTTTGCTCACTGTATAGAGCTTCTCCATCTTTGGCTGCAAAGAATATAATCAATCTGATTTCGGTGTTGATCATCTGGTTATGTCCATGTGCAAAGTCTTCTCTTGTGTTGTTGGAAGAGGGTGTTTGTTATGACCAGTGCATTTTCTTGGCAAAACTCTATTAGTCTTTGCCCTGCTTCATTCCATATTCCAAGGCCAAATTTGCCTGTTACTCCAAGTGTTTCTTGACTTCCTACTTTTGCATTCCAGTCCCCTATTAGGAAAAACGATTTCCTAACAGTATTTACTTATATTTTATTAATGTATAGTTGATTTACAGACTGTGTTAGTTTCAGGTATACAGCAGAGTGATTCAGTTATATCTGTATATCTATATCCATCTGTGCTCATGCTCAGTCACTAAATCATGTCTGGCTCTTTTGTTACCCCATGGAGTCTAACCACTCCACTCCCCACCACCCCACAAGGCTCCTCCATCCATGGGATCTCCCAGGCAAGAACACGAGTGAGTTGTCATTTCCTTCTCCAGGAGATCTTCCCAACTTAGGGACTGAACCCGGGTCTCCTGTGTTGGCAGGCAGGTTGTTTACCACTGAGCCACCTAGGAAGCATCTATATCTATTATCTATTTATCTATCATTTTTCGTATTCTTTTCCTTTATAAGTTATAACAAGATATTGAATGTAGTTCACTGTGACTCTGTGCAACCCCATGGTCTGCACAGTCCATGGAATTCTCCAGGCCAGAATATTGCTATCATTCACTGTGCTATATGGTAAATCTCTGTTGTTAATCTTTTTTATGTATAATGGTATGTATCTGTTAATCCCATACTCCTTGCCCTCCCCTGTCTCCTCTGGTGGCCATAAAGGTATCTTTAAAAATATGTCTTATGTGGTTTACATAAGCATATTTTAATTTGATAAATGAAACTTCAGTGATATGTTGTAGGATCTGTGGGCTTGGGGTTCTTATAACATGTAATGGTACCATCAGGACGCTCTATCATCATTGACTAGTGAGAATTATCACACAGTTTCTGGTGGCCATGGACCCCTCAAAGTCTGAGTTATAAGTATTTCTTAGACATACCAAGGGCTTCCCTGGTGGCTCAGAGGGTAAAGCGTCTGCCCGCAATGCGGGAGATACGGGTTCGACATACCAAGTGTCAAGATTAAGAAATGACCATTGTATGGAACACATATGCAGTCCTTTCTGTTGGAAAACAATCTGTGTTCAGGGTTTGCTCTAGCTAGGGACTCGGGGGGTCAACAGGACACTGAAATATTCCCCTTCAGCAGTGCCTCTGCAGGGCCATCTCAGCAGGGGCCCCGAGGAGGGCTGGAGAGTGCACATCTGCTGGCCTTGACTGGTCGTTTTGTCTAAAGAGGCACACTTTCTCCAAATGCAGCCTGGCCCAGACTTCTGCGAGGGAGCTATGTCAGGCGCTGGGCGAAGCCTACAGCCCCACCTGTGTGTCTGGACTGGTAACAGCCCGGCCAGCTGATCCACCAGGATACCTTACGGCTTCCTCCTTAACACGGGGTGATATACACAGGTGGAAATGGTGATGCTCTAAACAGTATCTAAAAGATAGCACGTGCGGGTATCTTTCTGGCCAGAGGGGTCATGGTGATGGGAAGTTAAGCTGCCTGCCTCCACTTTCCTTGTGCGTGTGACCACACGTTGTCATGTGTAGATTTGTCTCATCAATTTCAGTGTCCAATCTCTCTGACTTTTCCTAGTGAATTCCTTAATGTACGCATGCATACCTTCCTACTTTTCATTTCACTGACTAGGCCGCCTGTGATTTTTATGTAGAATTCCACATTAGTAATCATTTGTAATTAACTTTCGAGAGAAATAGATTGCGTAGCTCGAACATTAGTGAGTGGAACTGGCTCAGTTGTGTCCAACCCTTTGCTACCCCATGGACTGTTGCCCGCTCCTCTATCCATGGGAATCTCCAGTTAAGAATACTGGAGTGGGTAGCCATTCCCTTCTCCAAGGGATCTTCCTGACCCAGGGATCAAATCCGGGTCTCCCTGCATTGCAGGCAGATTCTTTACCATCTGAGCCACCAGGGATGCCCAGCTTAAACATTACATTGTTTTGTATTCTAGTTTTATATATATGAAATAAAATGTAATTTGAATTTATTTGTTTTATATTTTTTATAGATCTTCAATTTTTTGTTCCGATTTCTGTTGGTTATCTATTGACCTTGTTTATTGTAGGAAGGGCAAATTTTTATTTTATTTATTTTTATTTTATTTTTGGCTGTACCATGCAGCATGCAGGATGATCTTTGTTCCCATACCAGGAATCTAACTCCTGCAATGGAAAAGTGGGTTCTTAACTACTGAACCTCTCTTTAGGGAAGTCCCTATATGTTATTTTTTCTAAGAGAGTAGTGCTTGTTAAATTTTACTTCCAAATATGGTTCATTTCGTAGGACTGATAGGATTTGATATTGAGACTCAAAATCTGTGTAGATAAGCAAAAGTCAGACTAATAAACAAGGCTAACTATTTGGCAGTACACACACACACCTCTATGCCTTATAACATTGGCCATGATTATCCTACTGAAGTTGGCTGAAACTTCTGCTTGAAATTAAAACTAAGCAGTTGGTGCATATCACCTGCCATTAAAAGGTTCTTAAACAGAACAGTAGATAGAGACTATGACTTCTCCGTTGGCTGAATCCCAGAATTGCAGGGCTGGAATTAGATCCGAGTGATCATCTAGACTAAACGTCTGATTGTGGAGATTGTGGATTTTCTGAAACCAGACACAGGTTGTGCTTAGCTGAACGATGATGTGCTGAGGATTCAGAAGTGCTCTCAGTTTTCTAAAGCATG
>NW_011494951.1:10769800-10776004 GCF_000754665.1 Bison bison bison | reverse complement strand
ACCCAGGTACCACTCCGAAAGTGACCTTATCAAACACCCCGACTGATCACGAAGTTGCACTTCAACTCTATAAACACTTCTGCTTTTCAAATCCCTTTCTTCTTTTCCAGTTTTCCAATTTGTCCAAAAGCATGACGCTATTGATGTTGAAAGATACATGACTAAGCTTTATTGCTTTGAAATTAATGACTGTTTTCCTTGCCAATTTATTTAAAGTTGAATATGTTTTAAGATAAAGATCTACTTTTTCTGATTTTAAGAACTTGGTGTGTGCGGAACAGAATATCTGTAAACTATAACAATGTACAAAGAGGTAGATAAAAATTGTCTTTAGTTATACCACGCAAAAATTGCTGTTAACATTATAGCATATCAGTCTAGTGTAGATACATATATGCATCAGTCTTTATATGCTTAGGGACATACTGAGCACCCTTTTGAATCCAGCTCTTTTAATTAAAATTATGAGTGTTTCACTGTGTTCTTAAATCTTAAAATATGATTTTGAGTTGTCTGAATTATTTACACAAATGTTTCTGTTTTTAAACTGAACATGAAGACATATTTTAAAAAATTTTCTGGCTTCTTTGCACCTTGATTTGAACTCAAGGAAATAGTATTCTTAATCAATCTTGACCCTAGTAAGATGGAGGGCTTCTGATATAAGGAAGTTAGCCATAATGTCTATGGCGATTACCATGGTGATTTAATACTAGTTAGAAAGCTTGCACCCAGGGCTCCCTGTCTCCTATTAAGAAAGCTTTTCCCTCTTAGCTTGAGAGCAGATCCTTTTCCCTGTGTTTTTCTTTCTCTTGTATTGAGTCCAAAGGCAGTCAGCACAACCCTGTGCAATATCTGTAAATCAAAAGACTTTTGCAAAATTCCTACTGGGAAGAGGGAGGTTGAATTCATGTTAAGAGCTAGTGCTGATCTAGAACCAGCAGTTTGGCATACAGCCAGTTAATTTATGATACCGTTTGAAGGACAAATGTTCAATTCAAGGACAAAAGTGATATTTCATAAAGTGGGCTATGTTATGAGATGTATGTAATGTTACCTTATTTTCCTCACTGGATCGAAGAGATCCTTGGGGTCAGGTACAACCTTATTCGTGTTTTATCCATCTTGGCAATTGACAGACTTGGTGACCAGTAGCAGTCATTTTTTAAAGGCAGATTTCACAGTGGTCATCATTTTGTAACTAGGTTCTGAGTTATCACTGTTTTCACGTGGGTGATATGCCTTTTACGGGCTTCCCAGGTGGCTCAGACGATAGAGAATCTGCCTGCAATGCAGATCAAACCTGGGTTTGATCCCTGGTTTGGGAAGATCCCCTGGAGAAGGAAATGCCTACCCACTCCAGTGTTCATGCCTGGAGAATCCCATGGACAGAGGAGCCTGGCGGGCTACACTCCACGGGGTCACAAAGAGTAGGACACGACTGAGCAACTAACACACCTGCATTTTACAAATAAGCTTTGCAGGCATATGCTCTAGGACAGAGCAGTCATGGCCTGCCACTAGACTATGTCCCCTACCACAGCATGAACATTGAATGATTCACTTCTGGAGTCCAACAGACTTGTTTCCCTCCTTACTGTTTGTGTGACCTGGAGTGAGTTAATTCACCCCTCTGTGCTCACGGGTAAGGCGGGATGGTGATACAATCTACGTCATAGGGTTTTTATGAGACTCGGGTGAGCTAACTCTTATTAGTGATGCTCATGGTGCCTGTGGTCTCTCGGTGTTTGTCACCACGATCGTGCTGATTTGTCTGCTGGATATTGAAGTCTACCGTATGTGGTATTACTGGTCAGGAGGTGAAGAGGGCAACATGCCTGACTTGAAAGGGCTGAGCGAGGCCACAGTAGGGATTTGTGGGGCAGGAGGGTCTTGGGAGGGATAAATGGGAATTTCGCTAATTTGAGAATAGTGGTGAGAAGGCTGCTTTTGGCTGAAAGAAAGGCACAGGCATAGAAAGCAAGTCTCCAGAGGCGATGGTCTGTTTGAGGAAGGGTGCGGATGTGAGCACAGCTAGGGACTAAGGTCTAGGGTATGTGTGCTGTGTTCAGTCCCTAGGTCGTGTCTGACTCTTTGTGACCCCGTGCATTGCAGCACGCCAGGCTCCTCTGTCCATGAAATTTTACAGGCAAGAATACTGGAGTGGGTTGCCATTTCCTTCTGCAGAGGATCTTCCTGACCCAGGGATCAGACCTACGTCTGCTTTATCTCCTGCACTGGCAGGCGGGTTCTTTCCCACCTGGGAAGCCCCAGGGTGTGTGTATGAGTACATACGTATGTGTAGGGTGGGGTTGGACTATGGTAGGAAATAGACCTGGAGAGGAAGTGAGGGCCCATTGTGGAGCTTTGTTATGTCCAGTGAGGCCACTGGTCTCTATCCTTTGGAGACTGTCTGTTGGACTTCAGCATGGTGATATGAGCAGGACCCCGGCATGATCATTTAATTTTTCAGTGCTTTGATTTCCTCATCTGGAAAAGGATGCAAGAGTAGTCCTCCCCTGATAGGTTTTGTTTTAGGGAATTTCACGGGATGTGAGAGCTTTAGGCTATTAAACCAGCTGGTCCATCACATCACTACTGTGTAGGAAGGACTCCACCAATCCTGGCTTCTACCACCGGGCAAAGGGAACTGATCACAGGTACCTTTTGGCCTGGGCAGTGTACCTGTGTGCTGTGCCCTTCAGCAGGATCCCTCTGGCCGCTTTGTGCAGGGTGGACTGGTGGTCTGTCTGGGAGCATGTTTGTCCGCTGAGGGGCGTGGATCAGTGGATGGGGAGAAATGACACACACTTACTGGCCGGCTGAGCTATTTTTAGCCTAGCGTGTCTGAAGTAAAGGATAGAGTCTCATGGCATTTTTTAAGACGCAAAATTACTGTAAGCCAAGATTATGTAACTTGCCTGGGGACACTTGATTGTCCACCAGTGAGGCTGTGGTGGGTCTACTAAACTTTCAGCAGCTGGTGGGCCCCCAAGGTCGCCAGCCTTGGCTTTTCTTCCTGCCTTGACAGAATTGGAAAATCGTGAGTGATGAGCTGTGGCCCCTGGGAAAGGCACCCCCTGGCACACACACATAGATCTTACCTGGCAGCCAGCTTGGCACCAGGACGCCAGAGGGAGGCGGCAGGGAGTCCAGTGAAGAGCCTGCCTGGGGAGAGAGAAGGTGCAGAAGGTTGAAATCCTTCCCTCACCCCACCCCCTAGGCCTTGTCACATGAGTCTCTGAGCCTCAGTTTCCTTAGTGCAGGATGCGCAGAGCCAGAGGTCAACATCAAAGGAGCATCTTGGAACCTTGGGGAGACAGAGGAGGGACACGGCCAGGACCAGGTGGTCCCGGGAGGGGGTGTGGCCGCTCTGCCCTTCCCTACCTGGGACTTCATGCCACAGAGGGCCAAAGATTGCTCGTTTCCAGAATGCTTTTTTTTTAAGCCTCTTCTCATGTTGTCTTTCCTCCCTAAACTTGAGCCTGTGACCTCAGATGAATCTTCCCCTTTCCGGAGCCTGTTTCCTCTTCTGACAGTCCCGGATTCCAGGAGATATGAACTGCAAGGCATTCTTTCCCCGCTGTTTTTGCTCGGCTTCCCATTAGATGGACTCTTTGCTTCTGTGTTTAATCTCCCCCATGAAACATACAAAGGAGGTGAATCGCATGTTGCTGACACTTCCCACTGAGCCTCCCACCCTCTGCTCCCCGCCTCCCTCACTGGGGGGAGCTTGCTGAGTCACTGCAAGACTTTTCTTGCTTTTCTGCACACACAGGCTGGAGCTGAGCTCCACTCTGCCCTCCTCACCCCCTGGACACCACTGTCTTAAAACCTGCACACGAAAGAAGGTCCAGGGATTGTTTTTTTCCAGTCATCATAAAAGAACCTCAAAATGCAAATGCAGGATGTCTCCAAATTACTGAGTTCACTGGGGCTCTCAGTACCCGTTAGTTTTTTGGTGTCTTTTTTTTTTTTTTAAAGAAAGGTTAAAATTCATCTGAATCAAGACTGGAAAATAAAGCTTGAGGTGTTAGGTTATTCTGAAAAGACTGTTAACACCTGTTGGCTAAGTGCATTAAACTGCTTTGAAATGAGTACTATTTTAAAAATCGCTTGCTATGAGGGTGATTTAAACCTATTTTTTTCTGGACTCAAAACTTCACATTTGTCTGTTGAAAAATATACTGTACTTGAAACAAATAAACATTAAAGTATAGTTTATTTCTAGGCGTTCATCTGAAGGGAAAATATGTCAAGACATTTATAGTCAGACACTGAAAACTTCGCCTTAATTTGCCCCATTGTATTTCCAGGGAGCCCAGCCATATATAATATCATCAGGCCTCCCAAGGCCTCCTTGAAGCGCCACCAGATACTCCTGGCACAACAGGAGATCGGGGGAGGTGGGGAGAGAAGGCTGGGTTTCCAGTCCTAATTCTATAGTTCCTGTGATTTTTTTTTTTTTAACACGGTCAGGGGAAAAAGAGAGAAGAAAGGACTCTGCTGTTACTTTTAGTTTTGCTTTGATTTTAAAACTATTTGGGCTTTCCTGGTCGCTCAGCCGGTAAAGAAACTGCCTGCAATGCAGGAGACCTGGGTTCTGTCCCTGGGTTGGGAAGATCCCCTGGAGAAGGAGGGAGCTACCCACTCCAGTATTCCGGCCTTGGAGAATTCCATGGACTGTATAGTCCATGGAGTGGCAAAGAGTTGGAGGCTGTTTCACTTTTAAAACCATTTAAAAAGGAACATTCATGACACCCTGGGTGTGTAAGATGGGACTGCATTGGCTCATTCCACCCTCTATCAACTATTGAGTTATTATGGGCTTAGTGGCAGAGGTCTACCAGAAAGCCCTGACCTCAGGATGCACACAACCTAATGGGGAAGCCAGTCAGCTGAATGTCTACTTAGGAGGGGCAAGCCTGGTCTGTTGAGAGCAGCGAGGAGGAAGTTATCCTAGCAGAGACTGAGGTGCTGAGACACACACGGCCATTCACACGCCAAGTTGCTTATGTTATATTGTCAATGGTGACCTAAATATTCATATGTTTCATTGTTGTTTGGAGGTAAGTGTGTATTTGTGAAACCAGCACTATAATCTATTCCACAAGCACATCTTTTGCTATTGTTATGTTAGTTGCTCAGTTGGGTTCAACTCTTTGCGACCCCCATGGCCTATCCATGGAATTCTGCAGGCAAGAATGCTGGAGTGGGTTGCCATAAACATACCTATCGCCTCCAAAAGCTTCCTTTTTATTGTTTTCTTTTTGCGATAAGAACACTTATGGTCTTCATATTTATGGTTTAATCTAGGGCACTGCTAACTTTAAGACGACACTCTATATCTGATGATCTTTAGAAGAGCTAAGCTGCTTTGCTGTTGTTCAGTTGCTCGGTTGTATCCGTCTTTTGTGACCCCATGGACTGCAGCATGGCAGGCTTCCCTGTCCTTCAGTATCTCCTGGAGTTTGCTCAAACTCACGTCCGTTGAGTTCGTGATGCTGACTAAGCTGCTTAAACATCCCCAGACAGGGAGGTCATTCATGCAGCATTCATGCCCCTGTGATGGCTGCAACCAGGTCCTTTAATCTACTATAACCTAGACCTTGGGTGAGGAGGAAAGAAAAGGGAACTCCTCTGAAACTACTTAGAAGTCAAGATGTGCAAAAATAATCCTTTTTGGGGGCCCTCGGCCATGAGAAATTGTGCATAGGGTAAAAAATTTCATCCTTACCAGGGAGTTCACCGTATTAATGTTTGTAATTTTTTTTCTCATTTAATGAATCTTAGTTAAATAAAAATCCCCCTCCTCCCACTCTGAGCTAGACAATATTAAGAGACATTTAGGAAGAAAACAGGTCACACAAAGCCTCGAGTGATTAGGAATTCATAAAACTGAAGGCAGGGAGCTGGGTGAGAAAAAAGCAGTATCTCAGAAACTCAAGATCAGGAACAGTGATGATCACAACACGTGTTTGCTGAGTGTCTCTGCCTGTCAGCCTCCCAGCTGAGTGCTTTAACCTTACTGCCTCAATTAAGCTGCACAGCAGTGTAGTCAGTAGGGTTATTACCCCCATTTTCCAGATGAGGGAACTGAGGCTGAGAGGGGCTTTGTAATTAGCCCAGGGTTTCACAGCAGGCAAGAGTCACACTATGGCTTGATCACCCAAAACCACAGGGGGTCTTTACCCTCCATTCCTA
>NW_011494951.1:10759084-10769700 GCF_000754665.1 Bison bison bison | reverse complement strand
GATCACCCAAACCCAGAGGTGATCTTTACCCTCAATTCTAACTCTGCAGGTGGTGCCCCACTTTATAGGTGGGAAAACTGAGGCCTGGGCAAGTTCAAGCAAGCCTCAGGTCATAAGATGAGGCACAACCAAAACCTTTTCATTGGTGATGACTTTGTCTGGGTCTTCAGTGGGAACCAGCATATGTACAAAGAGAATCTACCATGAGTTTACATGATCCTGGCCTTCTTGAGATCAGGGACCATGCATGGCTCATCATTGTATCAGCAACATGGAACACAGGACCCCGTGCAGAAGTGATGCCGGAGACCTTTCTTGACTGGATAAAGGCTATGAGAAAAGAAGCGGGCCCAGAAGTTTAAACACAACTGTTAATAACTGGGGGCTTCCCTGGTGGCTCAGATGGTAAAGAATCTGCCTGCAATGTGGGAGACTTGGGTTCGATCCCTGGGTCAGGAAGATCCCCTGGAGAAAGGAAGGGCTACCCACTCCAGTATTCTTCCCTGGAGAGTTACATGGACAGAGGACCCTGATGGGCTACATCCATGGGGTCACAAAGAGTCGGATATGACTGAGCAACTAACACTTTCACTTTTTATTAATAACTGAGCTCCACACGGATGAGCACAGGGCCTGTCCTCCTAGGCCTCGTGGCCTATACTTTATGTTTATGTGAATTATTAAAAAGGTCTTCTCCCTGGGTAAGCCTCTGTGCAAAAGGAAAACTTTCTGGTCTTCCTGGCAGACACGTGCCCCTAAGGTCTTGGCAAAGGGTTTGGAATTTCAGACCCTCCTCCTATTTCCCTGGCAAATTGCCTTTTCTGCAGTATGGAAATTGCCCAGATGTACAAATAAGACTATTTTTTTAAAAAAATTTAGTCACCGAGTGTCTAACATAGGACCTAAAATCTGATGGATACTCACGATACATCAACTGAACACATAAATAATTTTTTTTAATTTGTGATTGCTTTATTTTTTCTTTCTTTTTTATTTTTTAAATTATGAATGTATGATAACACATTTACAGGGGACTTGGAAAATACAGAGCAAGATTACATATAGTTCCACGATATACTACAATTACTTTTCAAGTAGATAAATTAAGATTTCTAGTTGGAGTTTCAATATCAAAAACAAAAATTCATAGATCAGATCAGTCACTCAGTCATGTCCGACTCTTTGCGACCCCATGAATCGCAGCACGCCAGGCCTCCCTGTCCATCAAAGGGATATACAAAAAAGTAAGATATAGTAGACCTGAAAATCACCATGAACCAATTCAACATAGTTAAGATTAATACAGTTTTCACACAACAGCAGGTTCTATTCCATTCAAGTTCCCATAGACTATAAACCAGAAGACACCGAAGCATAGCCAGTGACTAAAACAAGGTACAAAAACTTCATGGTCTAAAGGTATTGAAATCATACAGAGCCTGTTCTCTTATCACTGTAGAATTAGAATTTTAAAGGTAGTGCTAAAATGGTCTACTGTGATTAGAATATAATGAATACAGTAGAAAGTTTGAGCATGTATCATGGAAAAGGTTGGATTTGAACTGGTCTCATAAGGGATTCGAGGATGTGGATGTGTTGAGGAAGAAAAAGAGCATTCCAGTTGGAGGGAACAGAGGTGTCGGTCTGGGGCAGGGATGGGATGTGATCGGCTGCGCTCCGCTCAGGGAAGTCTCTGCAGGTGTGCAGAGAGTTGCCTGCTTTTATTTTTAGATTTGTTTATTTGTTGCTTTTGGCGGCACTGGGTCTCATTGCTGTGCTCGTGGGCCTTCTCTAGTTGCGGCGAGCGGGGGTTACTGTTCACGTGGTACTCGGGCCTCTCAGTGGCGGCTCCTCCGCTGTGGAGCACAGGAGTGTGTGTGGGAGGGGCTTCAGTAGATGCGGCACACGGTGTCCTTGTCCCGAGACATGTGGGATCTTCCCGGACCAGGGATTGAACCCGGGCCCCCTGCCTTGGCAGGCGGAGTCTTTACCACTGGACTACCAGGGAAGCCTGAGAGTTGCATCCTTAAAAGAGGCACCATTCTATTCTCACGGTGTTCCATGCTTGCGCCCCATGCCCACAGAATACAGTCATTTTAATGGTATTTTGAAAACATCACTCAGGTTGCTGAATGCAGAATGATTTGGGGGGATTTCATAGCAGCTGCAAGAAAACAAGTTAGAGAAGGATATTTACAGGTTTTCAGGTAAATAGTAATAACGAATTGGATCACCTTGGAGCCCATAAAGGGGTCAGATGAATGTGGAGGGACAGTGGTTGGTGATGCATTGCCGATGGAAGGCTTTAGGTAGGGGAGGTCTTGAACCTAACTCTGAGGTCCTGGGAATAAGAGTAGGGACCCTTTCCAGACGTTATCTCTGCTCATTCTTGCCAATAGCACACATCTGTGCCTTCAAGCCCCAAATCAGTGTGCAGTTCAATGATGTTCACTCTCTGCTTTCCAGAATCCACGTGAAATAGCAGTAGCAGCATCTGTCATGTCCATCAATTTTGTTGAATTCCTCCGTAGCCTTCTCTGCCTCCCCTGAGGTGTGCATTTCCCAAACCCCTTCCCTTTGCCTACTTTTGATGAGCGTCTAATTTCATAGCATCTTCATCACTTATCAGTTTGTTCAACATTCTTTTTTTTTTTTTTTAAGCAAGGATTGATTAAGGGTTTCTTCTCATCCCCATTTCTGAGTCTCATTACTTCCCTGTTTCTTCTTGGTTATTAGTGGCCCTGTTTTCTCTCAAGTGCCTCTTATCTTTGAAAAGCCCTTGTGATTCTCTTAAGCCCGTTTGCCATTTTGCCGGCCTGTCTTCCTTTTCCCCATCAGCCTTAATTACGGTGTCACAGTTTTCTTTCATTCCCTCTTCCCTTCGCCAGGTACAACTGTAGAAACTTGACTGCCCTGAGTTTGCCAAGCCGTGTTTGACTCAACACGAAAGCTCAATAAATATTAGTTAAATCTGTTCCTTTTCTTGAATGTGCAGACTTTCACAAAACCATTTATAATGCTTCCGATATATGCTCTCTTTTATATTTCTAGAGGGCTTCCCTGTGGCTCAGTGGTAAAGAATCCGCCTGCCAGGCAGGAGACACGGGTTTGATCCCTGGGTCAGGAAAATCCCCTGGAGGAGGAAATGGCAACCCACTCCAGTACTCTTGCCTGGAGAATTCCATGGACAGAGGAACCTGGTGGGCTACAGTCCATGGGGTTGCAAAAGAGTTGGACACAACTTAGCAACTAAACAACAACACAACCTGATTCCAGACATTCCCTGGGTAAACTCACAAAATATTTATTTCTCTATGAGTCGATAGCAGTGAGGTGGATTTTCACCCGTGACTATGGGAATACCTCAAAAGTATTGAATATCCATCTTGAATGTTGTCAGTTCTTATGTACGTATTTAATTTTTAAATTAGTTGCTAGATGACTTTTGACTTTTTTGCATAATGATTGTGGATCTCAGTTTCTATACCTGGTAAGTGGCAATAATCAAAGAATCAAAAAAATTTAGGGTCATTTACAGAGTATGTGTTTATTCCACATACGGGAACTATACTAGGTTTCAAAGATGAAAAATGGTTAAGGCTAGGAAGGAGAACGAAAATAGGATGTTTGTTGGAATGATCCCTTGAATGTCCAGGTGGAAGTCAAAGAATTGTTTGCCCTGAATTGAAACTGTCCCCTGAAGCAAGGTCATTTCTTTAAACTATATCTGGCCTGTCTCTTGTTAAAGGTAAAATGAGGTAACATTTGAAAATGTTTTCAATAAACAGAATTACTTTATTCATTCCACACTGGGAAATTATCATTAAAATCAGTGGTTAGAAGATTTATACAACGGATGGGGCATTTGGTGACTGAAAGGAGATTTTCGAGGATCGATGCAAATAGTTATTTCTGGAAATAGCCTGTTGTTTGCTGATTACTGCTAGTTGGCATCTGTTTCATGCTTTTTCCCTTAAAGTAGCTAGAGATTTGTGATGGAATTACCTATGCAAATTGAATACTTCGAAAAAACCCTTTGCAAACCTGTATGTTATATTTATAAACTTTACATTGTACTAAAGTCAGCAAATGTCACAGAATTAAAATCAGTAAATGCAAAAGTGAAGGTTTCCATAGCAACAGTAACTAACCCACATTGCATGTAAAATAGAATGTACATTAGGATTTACATTTAATCGTCTATTAGTAGAGAAAAATACTATACAGAGCAGGTGCAATATGGTGACGTTCAGGTGACCCTAGTAGCTCTTTATCTTTTCAACTTCAGGCTTTAGCTAGTGTAGCTCTCTTGTATCTGCCTAATTTTGACTCCTTCAAGGAAAATGAGGTATGGAAAATTAGAGGTGGTATTAGGGCAGAGGTATGCACCCTAGATTTAAATGTAGCAGAACATCATCCTTGCATAAATTATCAATCAACTCGGTAGGTGTTTCAGAGAAAGAAATAGATCTCGAATACTAAATGTTTATGAAGTTGTTGCAGGAAGCATACTTAAGAATTTCTGTCTCCATAGTCAGTTTACCCAAATGTTCAGTGCCTCTAAAGCACAGTCATGCAAGGTGATTTTGTGGCTTTGAACTGGTTGTGCAAAGGCCCGTTAGGAGGGTGGCAGGACCACAGCAAAGATATGGATCATAGCTCCAGCCCACTGCTTCTGGGCATCTGGCTTCCCTCATTGAACTGCGTAGTCCTCCTATAATGCAACCTTTATCTACCACTAAGGGTTCTCAGTGTTTCAAATTGGAATGAGAGGAGGATGTGAGGTATTTTGGGGACTTGTAGTCATGCATGGATGTGGGAGCAGAACCTTAAAGAAGGCTGAACACCAAAGAATTGATGCTTTTGAAAATTGTGGTGCTGGGGAAGACTCTTGAGAGTCCCTTGGAGAGCAAGGAGCTCAAACAAGTCAATCCTAAAGGAAGTCAATCCTGAATATTCATTGGAAGGATGATGAATCTGAAGCTCCAATACTCTGGCCACCTGATGTGAAGAGCTGACTCATTGGAAGTGACCCTGTAGCTGGGAAAGATGGAAGGCAAAAGGAGAAGAGAGCTGCAGAGGATGAGATGATTATGTAGCATCACCAACTCACTGGACGTGAGTTTGAAACTCAGGGAGATAGTGAAGGACAGGGAAGCCTGGCATGCTGCAATTAATGGGGTCACAAAGAGTTGGACAGGACTTAGTGACGGAACAGAACAAAGAGCTCTTTATGTGGATGAGGGCGTGGCTACAGGTGGCTGCTTTCATAAGGAAGCATCACTCTGAAAGCTAGACTCTGCCTTTGACTGTCTTCCCTGGAGATGGCCTGTCCTGAGCTGTGGGCTTTCACGGCAGGATGTCTCCCCTCTCTAAGGCCTCCCTGATCCTTGTGGTGAGTTCTGAGTCACCACCAAGAACACAGGCCTCCCCCGTCTCAGTCTAGATTAGGAGGTGGCTCTAGATGGAGACACTTATTGAACAAAATTTTCTTTTATAAAATTTGAAGAGATATTAGTACTGGCTAAACATCTGATTCTCTCTAAAATGCAGTCAGTTTTCAAAAATAACTTAAAATGAATCATAAGGTTTTCCTCCATATACTTGCACAGTCTTTAGTATTTCTCGGCTTTGGTTTCCAGTTCTTTGATACAGCAGATCTGGAGGAAGGCACGGAGTCTGCTTTTATCAAGTAACCATGGTAATTTCTAAAAATTTCTTTTAAAATCAGTCCATTAATTTTGTAAAGCATAAGGTGTTAAAATGAGATTATTTGGCTAGAAGGTCAGAATTTTGCCACCAGCCTGGAAACCCTGACTTTACTCACAACCCTCTTCCTTGCCTAGTGTTAATAGACATTTTTGTTTTCAATGTTCTGGTGTTTTCCCTATCATTTCCAGTGGGTATTTTCAAACGGGTCTGCCTCACTTTCCAGTGAATACCTGTTGGGTATTTTGGGGGCACATTTTCTGGGCCATCAGATGAGTCCTGGCTTTCTTCTGCTTTTCCTTGCCCTGATTTTGAAAACACCAATGTCCTGAGGTTGCCCATGGTCTGTTCTACCTGCTGTGTCTTGGAGTGCATGTCACCTTTTCTTATCACATAAAACTTTTATTATATGCTTATTGAGAAAGCTCTTTCAGACTTTGCCTTGTTAAATCCAACCTCACTCGTGCGTACATAAACGGGAATATAAATGAAATACACTGGTTAGATGTTCCTAAGAGTGTTCATATTCAGAGCCTGGCATTTTGTTCTTTGACTCATAGCTGTCCATGGGTTTCCATGTTGTATCGTCTCTGGGCCATCAGGAACGCTGGTGAGACAGCACACTTCAAAATAACCCGTTTAAAAAAGGCCATTGGTGCTGAGCTCCGAGCAGACTTTCAGTACATTGTTGTTATTGTTTAGTCACTAATCTTGTCTGATTCTTTGCGACCCCATGGACTGCAACATACCAGGCTTCCCTGTCCATCACCATCTCCTGGAGCTTGCTTAAATGCATGTCCATTGAGTCGGTGATGCCATCCAACCTTTGCCGTCTCATCCTTGGTCGCCTCCTTTCTCCTCCTGCCCTTCGTCTTTCTCAGCATCAAGTCTTTTCCAGTGAGTCAGCTCTTCCCATCAAGCGGCCCAAGTATTGGAGCTTCAGCTTCAGCATCAGTCCCAGTGACACAGAGCTCACCTAATTTTGAACTCAGTGTTCAGAAACCTAGCTCACCTTACTGGGTGCACAATCTCCCTGATTCTGATCTTGAACCATTTGATTCTGAGAGGTTCAAAATTGATCCTTTTTGGCTTTCATTTTCTCCCAAGTCATTCACACCCAATCTGAAAATCCTGATGTTTCTGTTTTTGATATTGGCACATGCACAATGACAGTGATGGTTTGACAGAAATGATCAAATCTTATTCTAAAACACGCACTGAGACTTCAGAGCCCAGGGCCACTGATACTAGAAAAAAGTGAGTACTCTAGAATTAATGGAATTATATACAGAGATAGAAATATTTGGGATTTTACGGCAAGCATTATTTTGCAATCTGCTTTTTCAGCTTAAAATATGTTCTAAACATTTTTTTCATTAAATAGGGTATAAAATTGGACTTTGAGACCTTCGTATTCTCCAACCTATGCTTTACCATGATACATAACCAAAGTGCTTTTGGTCTTGTTGTTTAATTTTGTGGTGTTTTCCATGGGTTTTTGGTATTGCCCAACTCTGTCTGGTTTATGTGGGGAGTTGGAGATATTTTAAAATGATGCTATCATTGTTTGTAAGACTCAAAAAACATAAAAACCCAAATGTCTGTGAACTGGTGAATGGATAAATGAAATGTGATATATTCATACAATGGAATATTTTGAAGCCATAAAAAGGAATGAAATCTAATAAATCTAATATATACTACTGGCAAGGATGAACCTCAAAAATATTATGCTGAATAAGTCTGTCACCAAAGACCATGTATTATATGATTATGTGGGTGGGATGGGGTAGGAACAGGAGTCTCTGCCATGGGCAGAAGGGAAGTAAGCTGGAAACGGTTATGAGGGTGAATGTCCAACTTGGTAAATATACTAAAAATGAAAACGTGCATTTTTATGGCTTGTCGATTATACCTCAATAAAATCACTTAAAATTACCTTCCTGCCGCCACTGCTGTTTTCCCAGAATATTAAGTTTAAAGACTAAACATAGACTAAAGAATATGATATAAAATAATATTAAACTATCCTTTGATTTGCTTATTTTATTTTTAATTCTTTTTTTAGAAAACTTTTTTAGAACTAAAACAATTTGGTTTCTGTTTATCTTTTTAAGGCATGAGGTGAGGTACTGAAAGCAGAACAAAGACGGGGTTTCGTCACAAGGTCTCCCAGTGAAGAGACTATTGACATCACCAGGGTTAACTGGATGTCAGATTCTCTTTTCAATCGGCCGTACCCCATTCTGATCCTCTGCTCTTGCACTTCCCATGTGGAGAAGCCCACCTCTTTTTGAGGCAATTCAACCTATTGTCTGAGGTTCCAAGTGTTGAGAGGAATAGAAAAGATTAAACTGAAGTCTTAGGCGCTTTCAATCATAAGTCATTTTCTAAGCTCTTAGAGACCAAGTTCAGTCTTTCCTAAGATAGTCCTCCACTCTCCAAATGTTGGGAGTTGAATTAGCCCACACTTCTAGGTGTTTCTCATTGTTGGGCTAAACATCCTCAGAGGCCTGAAGGCACCCTTTGGGTACATGTGCCAGCCTCCTTCACGACATTTTTACCAACCTACCTCTTGACTCATCTGACTCTCCCTAAACAGCGAGCAAGCGTCTCGCTGGCTGATTGCCCTCCTTGGCCATTTGTTCCACTGTTTGTGGAACACTTAGAATGTGACAAGTTACCCCACAGGTGATCTGGGCTATTTTGGTTCCAGTACGATGGGTCATCTGCTTCCTGTGCTTTGTTTATAGAAGTCATAAACATTTGTGTAGGTCATGTCATCTTTTGCTGAACAATACTGACAGTAAAGTAACAGAGGCTAGTTTCACAACGGTGATCAGAAGCTGTAAAATCTTTTGCTTTCCTTATACTGATTTCCAGTCTACTTGCAAATGTTCCTCTTGATTGTAACACAATGAGAGGGGTCTGGAGTGCTTATCTGCATCTGTGTGGGTGTGCTCAGTCACTCAGTCGTGTCCAACTCTTTTGTGGCTCCATGGTGTATAGCCTGCCAGGCTGCTCTGTCTATGGAATTCTCCAAGCAAGAATACTGGAGTGGGTTGCCATTTCCTTCTCCAGGAGGTCTTCTCCACTCAGGGATCAAACCTGTGTCTCTTGTGTCTCCTACATTGGCAGGTGGATTCTTTACCATGATGCCATCTGAGGAGCCCTATCTACATTTACTTGTAACCAATGATGCCATGAATTTACTTAAGAATCTG
The DNA here is from genome assembly GCF_000754665.1 of Bison bison bison. NCBI lineage: Eukaryota > Metazoa > Chordata > Mammalia > Artiodactyla > Bovidae > Bison > Bison bison. Next base: position 10,760,767 of record NW_011494951.1, on the reverse strand, counting down.
AGAAGACCATTTGAATTCATTCATTTTTTTCAAAAATATTGGTTAAGTGCTTGCTGTATACTAGACATCTCTTCTCAGTGCATGGGGTGGGGGGGTGAAAGAATCTGCCTGCAATGCAGGAGACCTCGGTTTGACTCCTGGGTCAGGAAGATCCCCTGGAGAAGGACATGGCAACCCACTCCAGTATTCTTGCTTGGAGAACTCCATGGACAGAGGAGCCTGGTGGGCTGCAGTCCATAGGGTCACAAGAGTCGGACAAGACTGAGCGACTAAACCACCACCAGTGGGGGAAAGAAGCAATGTCCACAGAACAAAGTGCGTTTTGTTTGCTGTTTTATAACTCACAGTTCGGTGGGGAAACCAGATGGCAAGCAAGTAAGCAGATCCATGCATAATACAGTAGTAAGTAGTGATGAGATACTGTGGAGACAACGTGGAGCCCCTGGGGGTAGCTGTGGTGGGTACAGCTAATGTGATCAGTGAAGACCTCTTCTAGAAGACAGCATTTGAGCAGGACCCAGAGAACGTGTAGGAGTGACAGCCTGGTGTGTGGGTTACTTTTTAATGACTGGTTTTCTTCTTTTTAAAAAAACTCACTGACATATAGATGCTTTACAACGTTGTGTTAGTTTCTGCTTTATATAAACGTGAACCAGCTACAAATCTGCCCTCTGTTTTGGATTTCCTTCCCATTTAGGTCACTCAGAGCACTGAGCTCTGTGCTGTACAGCGGGTTCTCATTAGTTATTTATACACACATAGCAGTGTGTATTGGAGAAGGCGATGGCGCCCCACTCCAGTACTCTCGCCTGGAAGATCCCATGGATGGAGGAGCCTGGTGGGCTGCAGTCCATGGGGTCTCGAAGAGTGGAACAGGACTGAGAGACTTAACTTTCATACATTGGAGAAGGCAATGGCAACCCACTCCGGTGTTCTTGCCTGGAGAATCCCAGGGACCGGGGAGCCTGGTGGGCTGCCGTCTATGGGGTCACACAGAGTCGGACACGACTGAAGTGACTTAGCAGCAGCAGTAATGTATATATGTCAATCCCCATCTCCCAATTCATCCCCCACTTTTCCCCCTTGGTATCCATATGCTTGTTCTCTATGTCTGTGTCTTTATTTATGCTTTGTAAATAAGGTCGTCTATACCAGTTTTTTCAGATACACTTTAATATATGTTGTTTGTTTTTCTCTTTCTGACTTATTTCACTCTGTATAACGGTCTCTGCTAAGCTGCTTCAGTTGTGTCCGACTCTGTGCGACCCCAGAGACAGCAGCCCACTAGGCTGCCCCGTCCCTGGGATTCTCCAGGCAAGAACACTGGAGTGGGTTGCTATTTCCTTCTCCAATGCATGAAAGTGGAAAGTGAAAGTGAAGTCGCTCAGTCGTGTCCGACTCTTTGCGACCCCATGGACAGCACCCCACCAGGCTCCTCCATCCATGGGATTTTCCAGGCAAGAGTACTGGAGTGGGGTGCCATTGCCTTCTCCAATAACAGTCTCTACTTCTCTACAAATGACCCAACTTCATTTCTTTTTATGGCTGAGTAATAGTCCATCCTAAAGGAGATCAGTTCTGGGTGTTCATTGGAAGGACTGATGCTAAAGCTGAAACTCCAATACTTTGGCCACCTCATTCGAAGAGTTGACTCATTGGAAAAGACCCTGATGCTGGGAGGCT